>NW_024412397.1:20838236-20863525 GCF_014898765.1 Herpailurus yagouaroundi
CTTCTTCTTCTTCTTCTTCTTCTTCTTCTTCTTCTTCTTCTTCTTCTCCTTCTCTTTTTCCTCCTCCTCTTCTTCCTCTTCCTCTTCTTCTTCTTGTTCCTCTCCTCCTTTTCCTCCTCCTCCTCCTTCTTCTTTCTCTTCTTTTTTTTTAAGCATTCACACTTGCCCCGGACTGTCAGGCAGCAAGTGCCCTCTGAACTTCATTGAAACTTAAGGATTCTCTCTCATCTACTTTTTGCTAAATGTCAAGATTTCAAGGTTGGTTGGTCTTCTAAAGATGCTTCTGGATGAGTTGAAATGATCAAAATTCAGAGAACTTAATACCTCAGTGCAGCTCTGTAGTCTTGGAGTCCATGATAATTGTGCTTGGGTCCAGCTGCACTGATTTCCCTGCACTGCCCAACTACCCAGAACACAGTATATGCTCAGGTGTTTTGTTTTGTTTTTTTGATGTTTGTTTATTTATTTTGAGAGACAGAGAGTGCTAGTGGAGGAGAGGGGAAGAGAGAGAAAGAGAATCCCAAGCAGGATGCATGCTCAGCATGGAGCCTGATGTGGGGCTCGATTCCACAACCCTGGGATCATGAGCAGAAATCAACAAGTGTCTGACACTTAAAGGACAGAGCCACTCAGACACACCAGCATACACTCAGGTTTAAATTTTTTAAGTTTATTTATTGAGAGAGAGAGAGAGAGAGAGAGAGAGAGAGAGAGAGAGAGCACACAAGCAGGGGAGGGGCAGTGAGAAGGAGAGACAGAATCCCAAGCAGCCTCCATCAGCACAGAGCTGGATGCGGGGCTCAAACTCACAAACTGTCAGATCATGACCTGAACTGAAATCAAGAGTCTGACACTTAACCAACTGTGCCACCCAGGTGCCCCCATGTTCAGTTTTAAAAGAGAATGTCAGGACAGCACAGCAAACATTTGCTGAACATCAACTATATGCAAGAGACTTTTCTAAGTGCTGTAAACACAGAGACACACACGAGTAGCTAAGCTGGGAACAGAATTTGGTTTCATCTCTCCTCCCTGGATCTGTCCCTCAAAAGATACCATTATCAGGAAAAGATCCTGAAACAGATACTCACATTGTGTCCTCTGTGACAGTAACTAGAATGGTTTTGTGGTCTGTCTCTACACCATGCATTCCATAAAACACATCTACAAAGGGGGAGAAAGAAAATATTTGGGATATGCGGGAGTAGACATCCACCCCTCGTTTTAATTCAGCCCTTTCATTTACACATGAAGACATGGGTATGATATACACACACTTCAAGCAGAATAAGATTTCTTAGCAAGAAACACTGCTTCCTTTCCCCCTAAGTCACATAATTATGTCTGTTCAAGTCTTTTTCATAAGCCCTTCATGCTCAGGTGACTCAAGGCAGATGAACCAACAAGCGCAAAATCCAGAACTACCTTGTAAAGGATTTATACAGATGAAAGAAACTTGAACCCCAAGGAATTTTACCTGTTCAGTTTCTCTCAGCTGGTTCTCTCTAGCAGGCATTTTAGCGGAGATAGTTGTCTGCTGAGAAACAGAAACAGCTGTTCTGAATTGTTTTCCAAATTAAAAATTGGCATTTCTGAATAGTGTTAAGAAAAGTGGAATCTCAAAGTTAGGTCAGATTGAGATGTGACCCTAACAAGACTTTGGGGTCAGACATGGCTCAAATTCCTTTCCTCTAATTACCAGCTGTGTAGTTTGAATAATTATTTAACCTGGCTCTCACATCCCTCCTGTGGAAATGGGGTCATACAGTATGTGTAAAGCACCTGGTTAGCCAATGGGGAGACACTGAGTAGGTGAAAATGATCTCGGTATAAAGCACTATCAGCAACAATTTCTTTGGAATCTTTGCATTTCTTTGTAATTACTGTGGCAATTGCAAACATTAATAATATTTCTCATTTTGTGACTGCGGTAAAGGACTCTGGAATGCCTTGGGCCCTATGAAAAAGTGAAAATATAGCATAAAATGTAATGTTCTAAAGAGTTTACCATTTAAGAACTGCTTTGTGAATGATCACCAATATATTAGGTAAAGACACGTGTATGCAGTATGTATTTATCAAAACTCATTGAACTGTATACTTGAAATGGGTGCATTTTTCACTGTGGGGTAAATTATCCCTCAGTCGAAGACAATCACTGGTGGGGGGGGGGGGAAGGTGCTGTTGCCTGAGTACAATCCTGAATGATGTTGATGAACTATTCTGGAGTGTGTGATTTGGGGGCAGAGACTTCTAAAACCATCTCAGAGGGTTCTAATGTGAGAAAAAATAAATAAAAACTAAAAAGACAAATAAGCTGCTAAACAGCATGACGAGTAAAGAGCATGCCAGAGTTAGCAAATACTATTCAGGGCACTCAGTTAAATTGGAATTTGGAATTAAAAAATGTTTTAGTAGTGTAAGTGCATCACAAATACTGTACATTTAACTGGATGTCATGTGTCTCATCCGGCAACTGAACAGTATGATAAATTTGGTGCAAAAAAAAAGAAGAAAGAAGAAAATATGTATCCAAATGTTTAATTAGACATGTATAAAATGGATTTTGAAGTTTTGCTTCTGGGAGGGGGAACTAGATAGGAGGCAAGGAAGGGAAGGATACTTTTCACTGTACACTTTTTGTGCCTTTTAAATTCTGAACCATATGAAAGTATTACATATTTTTAAAACAAATAGAATTATAAAAATTAAAAATAATTTCTAAGGGGAGCGAAGAATCAATATAGGGAGACATAACCAATACGTATGATACACTTAGAAAACAAAAGTGATAGGAATCTGTCAAAACACTTTATTCTATTAGACTCTGGTTTTTCAGTGTAGGCATAAATAGAATTCATAGTAACAATCACTTGTTGAGTTGCCAGATTATAATTGGAATTAATATTAGCAGCCTCCTGTTGAGTTGCTGTTACGCTAAGCACTTTACATACTTTAGCTAATTTAATCCTCAGAATAACCCTCGGGGGTTTTGCAAAGGAAAAGGCTGAAACTCAGAAAGGTTAATTAATTTGCCCAAATCACACAACGAATGATTGGCAGCCCTGGGGTTTGAATCCAGGTCGGTCAGAATCCACAGCTTGTTGCTTTTAAACACAAGACAATTACTGTACTGTCTTCCAGCATGTTGATTCCCAAAGTCAGGAAATTTGCAGTTGGACATGAAAGTCAATGCAAAAAGGAAGAGCAATGAATGCACACTTCATATATCAGCGTGAGGCACCAAGCTATGAAACACAACACCCTGGGAACTATTTCCTTTTTTAAGTAAATATACGGTTACACCTCACTTCAGGCAATGCTTGTGGTCCTGGACGGTCGTTTATAAATGAGATTTATGCAAATGCAATCGTATTTAGAGTAAAACTGGAAGTCTGCTTTTTAAACAAAGTGTGTAAAATATGACTGAACTCAATTCCGTTGTTTTGGGGCAGGGCACAAAATCGGATAGCCTAAGAGTTTGCTAATCGTCCTTCAGAGTTGTGGTATTAATATAAAACATGACTGACAGTTTACGTGTGGAGAGGCTACTTCACTGAATTACAAAGGATTTAGTCAGTTAAATTAACTTTCTAACTTGAGGCTACCGTTAGCTAATTTAGTGTTCAGAAAGCATGAGTATGGGGCGCCTGGGTGGCTCAGTTGGTTGAGCGTCCGACTTCAGCTCAGGCCACGACCTCACGGTTCACGAGGCCAAGCCCTGTGTTGGGCTCTGTGCTGATGGCTCAGAGCCTAGAGCCTGATTCGGATTCTGTGTCTCCCTCTCTCTCTCTGCCCCTCCCCCACTTGTACTCTATCTCTTTCTCAAAAATAAATAAAAACATTAAAAATTTTTTTTTAAAAAGCATGAGTAAATATTTATTATGGAGAAGCAGAACGCCACTTGACTTATCAAACTAGTACTTTTATCATAGCTTATCAGAGACAGGAATATGCTAGAGGACTATTTAGTTTTCTATTGTGAATTGTTTTTACGAAATTTCCCCCAAATCTATTCTGTACACATCTTATGCGTTCCCATGATCTGCCTTGTTTAGATGGCAATGTGTAGGAAGTGGGGGAGAAAAGGGTTTATCTGTTAGAATTGATGATCAAAGGCAAATTAATATTTCAAGAGTCTTTAAAATTAGTAATTTTATAAACAGTTGACCAAAAGCTATCCTTCTTAAGATGAGAGCCACAGACTTGCCAGGATTTCTGTCAGAGGTTGGGATGGGCGTGGTGTAAGGCAGGTAACTGTCCCCTCCAGCCCAAGGGCAACCAGAGCATAGCCCTGAGGTTAAGGCAACACTTGACTTCCCCATGTTCAAACTTTGTGCTTTCCATATTACATCAACTCTTCTGAGCACCCAGTATTATGATTCTTAATTCAGAAAAAATCAATTCAGGAATGATCATTCAAAGCCGTATCCAGAGATGTTGTTGGCCAGGCAATAGCTCCATTTGTCAGTGTTGGTTGCCATCTCGGTAGAGCAGTATTTGTGCCATCATCTAATCCTATTTTCCTCTTTATTCCCTATAAATGGGAGCACTTTCTTTGAAAGAACAAAATGAAAGAATGTGTATAAAATGCTAGATCTACACCATCAACGATTTTATCTAAATAGCTATGAGTAATTGAAGATTTTATATTACTTTCAGTTCCCTGGAAACAGACAGCTTTCCACCTCCTCAGCCCTTACCACCCCATACCATACCGTGAAATTTATTTATTTTTTACATTTATACATATTTGATTCAGTACATCTTTTCCAGAATGCATTACATTCTGGTAAGGGACTGCCAGTACTTAATCTGCATAAAACTCGTGTTATTTCCAATAAATCAAATTGTTTCTCCATTTGATTATATTTGTTATATGTAATTGAATCAATGGGTTTTTTTTTTGTTTACTCTTCTTCATTTTAAAAATAGGGAAATTGAATTGTTTACATCATTTATAAACTATGATAGTTAAAAAAATGTTTTCCTTCAGTTTTCCAAACCTCTTGTTTTTCCCCCCTGTAAGTCAACAGCCTATTCTTACCTAAATGTGTCCTTACCTAGAGTCTGGAGAAATACATGTACGTTTATTTATAAATAAGTTTTATTTTAACATTTCTTTACTCACTATTTGAGCCTATACCTTATAACTCTCTCCAAATTTTATCAGAAAAGTCTTAGCACCAGTGGTAAGATGAATTAGTAAGTAAAAGTGAGCACCGATATTTAAAAAATACAGGCTTACAAGGCCAGTTTCAGGTATATCTAACCTCGTAATCAACGTGATATTTCTAATTAACATCGTGTTCTTAGCTGGAGTAGTCTAGGATGGGTTGGAGGCCATAGCCTTCAACATTTCTATGTTGACTCTCTAATCCACAGGTAAATAAATACATATTGTTCTCTTTCTACAGTGATTTTAGAAGCATAAAAACAACATCCTGCTCAAACATACCTCTTCCTCCAATTTACTAGGAAACTGGGTAATTCTGCCACTACAATAATTTTATCTGAACTTCTTAAAAAATGTTAATGTCAGCAAAACATGTGTGATAGTACCACATCCCAGTAACACACAGAACTTTAGATCCCCAGGGAAATCCTTCAGAGAACGAGATAGGATTAGTGTCTCAGACTTTTTTATTGCCAATATAAAAGCAATCATATAAAATCTATTTCTACATTATTTACAAAACTACAATTAAAACCATTATCCATAATGGGCTTTGTGCAGTAAAGTTACTGTTAGAACAATGATAGAAAAAGACATGTGTCTCTCCCAATAAACTGATACACTTTCTGTAATCCAATAAGAAAAGCTATGGTACTCATTATTTGTGTTTGTTTCTGTTACCTTGAAGATCAGAATTCATTTTTTTTCCTTAATGTTTAAATGATCAAAGGTGCCCTGCTTAAACTACCTTACCTCTCTCTACTTGTCAACTACAGAACTCTGTTCTTGTCTTTTCTATTCCTTTAGCTACTGCACTAAACTTTACTGCAGTAAACTGTTCCTTTAGTGCACTAAACTATTGCACTCCTTCTGTGGGAGGAAGTAAACCCAGCTGATTCTCTTACTTCATGGTAGTTTTATTCTATAAAGTCACCGTAAATACTGATTTAGTGAACACTGAGCCATTTTTCCCAGGGGAAACACAGGATAAACTTCCTGTGAGCCTCTGGTCCCAATATTTCATCACCTGATCAATTTAAACCTCATTTTATGTGTATTTCTGTTAAGGACACCTTACTTAATATTACTGTTGATTCATAAACATTGAACTCAGGACCAATAGCACTATAACTCATGCCTGGGTGAAGCTTATCTGATGCATATATTTCCTTCATAAGGCACATTACAGCCTCCCTGCACTTAAGAGCACTAATCACTTCAGTAATATGCTCGGGGCACATTTTAAACAGAAAAACTACTACCTAAAAGCACAAAAATGGGGAAAATATGGCACTAAGTAAACTGTGAAAAGGACACTTGTTTACAGTATGAGAAACTGAAAGGTAGGAAACTGAAACAAGAAAGTAGGGTGTCCACTCGTTTGACCTCAGCTAGGAACAAGCACATCAGGAGACTCAAAATTTTCCCCATGTCTATGCATGCTTGTGAATGACTACAAAAAACACCGGGAGTATTGACATCTTGGAGTTAAAAATAAATTTCAGCTAGCGGGAAAATGGACAAATAGACAACTGACAAATTGTGAGGATTGGTTATATGACTTCCCCAAATTAACACTATTATATTTTGGCCAATTAGCGCATTAGACACCATTAGAATATCAGATTATGGAGTAGAAAGGAGAGGCCTGAGAGAATGGGGACCAGGGACAGGTACACTTTGATTATCTTGTGGGAATGAGAGAAAGGTTAGAGCAAAGGCAGGAGGAGCAGATCCCAGGGGAGCAGCCAGGGAGCCCCACGAGGGACTCAGGTCCCTGAGACAAGGATAGGAGAAGTATGGTGAGCCTGAAATGAACATAGCATTAACCTATTTCACAACTGTACACATTTCCTATCGCAGTGACCCTTTTATTATACCCATAATTGCTTAGCCAGGGGAAGTCATGGGGACTTCTTTTCTCCCCCAATAGATTCCTACCCCAAACTTAGAAAAATGTGTCAGGCCATATGACCAAGTATTGTAATGTGAATATGTCTGAGGGAAAAGAGGCCTAATACATAATGTGCTGATTTGGGCCAAATTGTTAAAGTTGTAAAACCTGGTTCTCAGGGGGAGACTCCTCTTTCTAGTTGATATTAAACTCAGAACAGCCACTCCCATCTTCCCCAATGATACCAGTATAAAGACACACACACACACACACACACACACACACACACACACACACACACACACATAAACACACACTAGGTAAAAACTGGTAGAAAGGCAGGTTGGGAAAGTTCCTTGTGAATTTTGTAGGACTAGCAATAAAGCATATCAGTCTGTCCAATTAGGATGCTGCACACAGTAGGCCCTCCAGGGATCAACTATGTTAGAAGTAGCTCTAAATTAAAACTAATTAGCTCACGAAGTGAAAATTCAGTCTGGTTTTCCATCTCTACTTGGCTTATCACCAACAGTAATAAACCCTCTTGGATCTTTCATTCACTGAAAAAATTACTGGGAATATTTGCACCAGCCAGCCCTGTAGATATTTCAACTGCAGCCATCTGTCATGGTTTATGACTAAGTCAGTGTCTTTTTCTATAAGGTTATTTCTTGTGCAAAATATTGATATACATTAAACCTATATTTGTACCTGGGTTTTATTCATGAACTTGGCTTGGTTCTTGCAGTCACACCCTTGTTATTTCAGACCCAGCCCTGATTATTATGACACTGCAGCCATCGCCCAGCTTTCCTTCTAGTTCTGTGGCACTTGCACTTCCTGTCCTTCATTTGGACTGTGGCCCTAAACCTATTTGGATGGGCAATTAACATACAGATTCCAGCATATGAGGAATGGTTGCTCTAATAGTCACAGTTTTAAAAACTATTTTAATCTTGATTATCTGAAAAGGAAGAAACGTGGATAGCTCCAGTTTGGTCAACGTTTATAGACTTTGAAGAAACATTTCAAGGAAGACTTCATCATTTACAACATTTACATTTCAGAAGAACAGAAATAATAGAAATGGAAATAATAGACATGTCGTTACCGTACAGTATTTTAACATGTTGGAATCAAGTACACTGAGCTGAAGCTTAGGATGCGTCTGATTTCCAAATAAGCCATTTTTTTCTGCTTTTTTGCAAGGTAGTTTAACATTGGTCCCCTGGCTCTGCTGATATGCAGCAGGCACACCACTGTGGCTTCAATGTTCCTATTATTCTTCCTGGTCAGCAGGTGTCATGCTAGCTGTTCAATGTGTTCAGCATTATACCTAGTCCCTGGGGAACCAAGAGAGGACACAAGAGAGTGAGTATGACTACATCCCTGATGCTATTTTTAAAACTACTTCACGTGCAAGTTCTCTTATCAGAAGCACATTTTTAATATAAGGTAGCTTAGAGGCACGTGGGTGGCTCAGTCAGTTAAGCGTCCTACTCTTAATTTTGACTCAGGTCATGATCACATGGTTCCTTGAGTTCAAGTCCCGTGTCTTGATATTCTCTCTCTTTCCCTCTCTCTCTTCCTCTCCCCTGCTCACTCTCTCTCTCTCTCTCAAAAATAAATAAGTAAACTTAAAAAAAATTTTTTAATTAAGGTAATTTAGCACTACTAAAACAAATTTCCTTAAAAAACTAAAATTATAGGTATACTATTACCACAAAGCTTTAATAAATATGAAATACAAAATATTTAAATATATTAAATAAATATATTAAATACTAAATAGGAATATTAAAATATAAAATATTTAAACACTGTACATGGTGCTAATTTATTTTAGTGCCTTTCTGAACCTCAATCATCAGAAAAACCTGTAGCACAAATTCTGGGCAGATTAAGCTACTTGCTGACATAATCCCCAGGGACAAATGGTGTAAGTAAATCTGAGGGACAGTGATTGACTTTATAGAGGTTTACAGTTTCTGTTCATTAAAATATAATACAAAAGCATGAATTGAAGATACTTAACAACAAATATTTTTGCCTGAAACTAGCAAATCTAAGGTAAAATTGTTGCAGCAAACCCCCCAGACTAAGAATATATTTTAAATAGGCATTTTTCTCTTAAAAGCAAAAGATAAAACCTAACAGCGATAAATATCTTAAACTTAAAAAAAAAAAATCTTAAACTATATTGTGATCAGTGGTTGGATTTCGGCTTGGACCCCATACCATAGGAAAAAGAATTTCTACCTATCCTATTTCTATGTTCCCAATGGTTATTTTCTTTGTTTTTATTGGTATTATCATCTAAGCTTAGATGGATTTGGACTGTCCTCATAAATCACATTATACCTAAAAATTAGTTGAAAGTAGCTATCTAAATTTCCATTCAAACAAAGTTTTACAGACCTATTTTTCTGAAAAATAGTTCAAAAACTCATGTCATTAAGAAGAGACTGGAAACGAATTCAGTGCATTTGATAAAGTGTTCTAGTAGCTCTGCCAAAAAAAAAAAAAAAATCCCATAAAATCCTTCTAAAAATTCCTGTAGTTATCTGACCTAGGTTTTTCTTATGGCGGAATAAATAGAAGACTGCCGGCATAATCCTTTCTACGACAAGTGGGTCAACAACTTCCATGTCAGTTTTCTAAATTTCACTGACTTGAAATTATTATTTGGAGATAAGCCAAGTATGGATAGAACACCAGGTCCAAATTTTCCCACGATGAACTAATTAGTTTACTTTAAGGCTATTTCTTATATAGCTGCCTTTTGCTACCAGGCATCTGACCTATCTTGTTGCCTGACCACACTTCCAAATGTGTTAATGTGGCAAATAAGGGACGCTGTTTTGCTTCCTATAATCAATAGGTGTATTTTTATCTCTAAGGAAAGTCAAATGTTATCTTTGTGGTTCCTGTGAATTGTTTAAATCTTCAATTCTGAACCATTTTATTTTATGTAATAAGTCTGTTTTTCTAGACTGACAGGTTAGAAATTGGACTGAATAGGGGCGCCTGGGTGGCGCAGTCGGTTAAGCGTCCGACTTCAGCCAGGTCACGATCTCGCGGTCCGTGAGTTCGAGCCCCGCATCGGGCTCTGGGCTGATGGCTCAGAGCCTGGAGCCTGTTTCCGATTCTGTGTCTCCCTCTCTCTCTGCCCCTCCCCCGTTCGTGCTCTGTCTCTCTCTGTCCCAAAAATAAATAAAAAACGTTGAAAATAAATTTAAAAAAAAAAAAAAAAAGAAATTGGACTGAATAGTATACTGGCATCTATTTCTGTGGATAACAACTCAGAGGGCAGTAATGGTTTTAACGGTCACTCTAAAATTACCAAGATGCAATCAACCGAGAGATCTTTGGTATTACGTATCTAAAACGTTGGCCATTTAGTTTGCAGTTGTGGGCCTGGACCTGTTTAGAGATTGTACAGCCATTCACAAGCCTATCTCTTACACTAGCAGCTGGCTAAGTTTGGCTCATAAAAATGCTATCATTCCTGACGGAAAAATGCTTAGGCTGGTTAATCAATTACAATGACTTTAGTCTGCAGACTAACCACGGTGTCTGCCAGCTTACCACCTGAGTCTACTTACATATATTTGTAATGTTTACCCATGAGACAGGAAACCAAGAACTTACTGTCAAGAATACACAATCGGAGTGTGCAGTCAGTTCAGCATCCGACTCCTAAGCATCTTGGCTCAGGTCATATTCTCAGCTCAGATCGTGATCTCACAATTAGTGAGTTCAAGCCCTGCATCAGGCTCTGCGATGATGGTGCAGAGCCTGATTGGGATTCTGTCTCTCCTTCTCTCTGTCCTCCCCCACTTGTGCTCTCTCTTTCTCTCAAAAATAAATAAATAAACAAATTTTTAAAGAATACACACTCAAGTGTTATGGTCAGCAATGGTGAGCAGGCTTCAAACTCTATTAAAAGAGTTCCCTTCCTGAGGATTGACTTAGGAGACTCTGTAGAAGGACACCAATGACCATTTCTACAAAAGGACGTTGACTATATTTTCAGAACTGCCGAACTGAACACTTATCTAACCCAGGGTCTGCCCTTAATAATGGAAGATTTTAGGGGCACTTGGGTGGCTCAGTTGGTTAAGTGTCCAACTTCAGCTCAGGTCATGATCTTACAGTTCGTGAGTTCGAGCCACACATCAGGCTCTGTGCTGACAGCTCAGAGCCTGGAGGCTGCTTTAGATTCTGTGTCTCCCTCTCTCTCTGCCTCTCTCTCTTTCTCTCTTAAAAATAAATAAACATGTAAAAAAATGGTAGCTGCTCCAGGATTTCTAGGCCATAGCATCACCATCCACTTGGGCCACATTAGTTTTTATTTATAAAGTTCTTTTTTGTCCCAAATCATTCTCCTACAATACTATTCTTAAGCCTGCAACTTCTAACATTAGGTTTGCCTTTGGATTTTTGCTACATAAAGTAAATATGCTCACTGGGCAGAGTAATTTGTTAGCTGTTTTCAGTCATACCTACATTAACAAAAATTCATTCATCAGAAAGACTGGTCAAAAAGCCATTAATTTCCCATCTTGGAAGCAACAAACTATCAAAACAGAGAAAAGTGGACTCTGAGATAAAGTTCTGACAAGGAATAATTTTCCCTTGACTTGTACTAAAAAGAAAGTTCTTTGCTCCACTTTCAATGAGTGTCAAAGAAAAAAAGACTCAAGCAGACAATTTTACCTCTATGACAAAATAGACTATGTAATAAAATTTTTTGTCCAGATAGGAGTTTAGGGGCCATAGGGAAAACCTGGCTTTATAAAAAGCTTCCTTATTTCCAATTATATAGGAGAAGCTGAGAATATATCATTTCTCTAAAATGTCTGCAGGGGCGCCTGGGTGGCGCAGTCGGTTAAGCGTCCGGCTTCAGCCAGGTCACGATCTCGCGGTCGTGAGTTCGAGCCCCGCGTCGGGCTCTGGGCTGATGGCTCAGAGCCTGGAGCCTGTTTCCGATTCTGTGTCTCCCTCTCTCTCTGCCCCTCGCCCGTTCATGCTCTGTCTCTCTCTGTCCCAAAAATAAATAAAAACGTTGGAAAAAAAATAAAAAATAAAAAAAAATACGTAAAATGTCTGCAAAAAAGAATCTTTCATTTCTTTCTTAATAAAGCTTCAGGACAAAAGCAACTATTCTTTTTTTTTTTTTTTTTAATTTTTTTTTTCAACGTTTATTTATTTTTTTGGGACAGAGAGACAGAGCATGAACGGGGGAGGGGCAGAGAGAGAGGGAGACACAGAATCGGAAACAGGCTCCAGGCTCCGAGCCATCAGCCCAGAGCCTGACGCGGGGCTAGAACTCACGGACCGCGAGATCGTGACCTGGCTGAAGTCGGACGCTTAACCGACTGCGCCACCCAGGCGCCCCCAAAAGCAACTATTCTTAAGAATGTTATGGATTTACCTTAGACACCTTGCTATAGTGTAAATGTACTTCTGGCAACTCAACACTGGAATGATTATGATAAAAATATCTACTCTCCTTTTTAATTCTAGCCCCAGTTCCTTTCAGATCCAGTTAAACAGGGCAATTTTAAAGTAACAGGAATAAAGTGATATTTGCCGCTTAAAAAAAAAAAAGATATGGAAGCAACCCCATGTTCATCCTAGATGAATGGCTAAAGAAGATGAACTGTGTATATATAACAAAATATTACCCCATCATTAAAAAGGATGAAATCTTGCCATTTGAGACAACATGGATGGGCCTGGAGGGTACAATGCTAAGTAAAAGAAAGAAGTCAGTCAGAGAAAAACAAATACCATATAATTTCACTCAGATGTGGAATTTAAGAAAAAAAAAAAAACCAAAACCTAATGAACAAAGAAAAAGAAGAGACAAAGAAAACAGATTCTTAAATACGGAGACCGACTAAACTGACAGTTGCCGGAGGGGGGGGGGGTGGGGGGAAATGGGTGAAATAGATAAAGGGGATAAAGAGTATACTTACCTTGATGAGCTCTGAGTAATGTATAGAACTGTGGGGTCATTATACGATACACCTGAAACTAACAGAACACTGTATATTAAATATATTTGAATAAAAATTAAAATTGAAAAAGGTATTATTCAAGAGCCAGTCTACTCTGTAGACTTTTCTTCATGAGTGCTGGATTTGATATATGTTCTTAGTATCTGGGAGCACGAGAGAGTACATCGGGCCAGGAGAAAAACCCTTAATAGATAAAAAATTTCACTTCTGCCTTTATAATACCCTTTTCCATGGCACCCTGTGGTTTGGAGACCTCACTGTCACCCACATCGAGTTCAATTTTGTCTCTAAATCGTTCATTCCTTGGGCCAATTTTGGCAATTGTGTTAAAAGGAACCAGACTCATAAAGATTATGGCTAGGATGGGAGACATGTTTGTTTACTTTAACCTTCTTTTGTCTTTTTCATATCTTGGCATCTATACTGTGTAAATGCCTGAAATCTTCACACGACATATGTAAAACAATTATCCCAAACAGAAAGCAGTAGTAAGAAAGAAGTAGCATTTGCAAAACTGTGCCCATTAAAATGAAAATGATCAAGCTTTTGATATTCTTACACAGTGACCCAGATTTGAAAACTGGTGCATTCAATGAAGGCATTCCTTAGGTGGTAATATTTCAAACTGAAAATGATGGTGGTTGTTGTCAGTCTTTAATCAAGGACTCATTATCAACGCAAATTTTCACCCTCGACGACGGTATCAGTTATAATTGATAGTGATCTGCAAAGGTCCATTGTGAGTTACAGCTTTTACGAAAAACACATTTTTCCAGAACTTGGTGTCGGAAATGATTTATCTGTAACAAAGAACGCTTTACATACCTGAAATCCAGAAGGTATGGAGATAACACCTCAACTGGACAAGTGAGCATGAAGAATGCTGTCATACTGATTACTTAATACTCAGAAATACTTGAAATGGAGAGAGGCAGTCATACGGTAGTACAAAGAATGTTTTTAAATGTAATAAAAATATTCCCAGACTTTTTCAAACAGTGAACCAGAAACCCTATTATCATGGGGTTGGAGATGGATGGGAAAGGGGAGGTAGGAGAGAAAGAATAACTCTCCCTAAAACTTGGTCAATCATTTGCCATATATTTACATTTGACAATATTTTGCATACTGTTGCAAATTGCAAGAGTAATCATAACTAGAGAATTATTCTTTTAGAACATCAGGATGCATTTTATGTTTTGGTAGGTAGATCTTGAGATTAAATGTGTCATAAGTTCAGTCACGGCCGAGCTAAAAGAAAGCTACCGAAAAAAATGAAGAAATGGGAAATAATTTGTTTTAAAATTGCTATTGGCTGGCTATCAGTTATTACAGCATGATATTAACGAGCCAAAATCAATAGATTCAATCCCTTTAGAGATCTGTTAAGTCTTCCATTCTCTCTACTAGCACACATTCCTAACGAGATAGGAGTCATTTTTCACAAGGTGGGGCCGGGAGAGAATACAGAACGGAATTACAGAAAAAGGAAGTGTTACTTGAAGCGATTGCCTGACAAAAAGGGATAATGATGCCATCTTCATAAACTAATAGCTAAAGGCAAATTTAATATATTCTTCCGGTTTAACAATGATAAAAATGATGATAAATATATATAATTAGATGTAATCTTACATTTCCCTTAAGTCTTTTCAGAACACACATACCTTTATTAGTCAAAGCTGATGAGTGCTTATGGAAACAGAAGAAAATCATGAGTCCTATGTTATAGCTACTACTTCTCCCTGAGGGATGGCACCTGGTCCTGTGGATTAGCAACATTTTCCAGCCGCTGTCAGCAGCCCGACCTCTCCCAGGAGGTTCGGATTCTGGAAGCCATTTCCTTGAACATATCAAACTGAACGACCACAGCTACCCCAAGTGTAGTATGTCTTTCTCCCCCAACCTGCTTCATCTTTTTTATACTTAATTTCAGTTTGGGGGACCACTATTCATTCTTCTCTTACCTCAAAACCAGCAATTGAGACTTTATAAAAATTTCTCTTCTCTCTCAATGTCTGGTCAGTGCGACTCTTGTTAATTACTTCTCTAACCTGACGTCTCTTCTCCAACCTTACAATTACTGAACGAACTTCAGTCTTTCTTTATTTCCCACTTCTAACTGATCTCTCTACAGTTTTAACCCTCTTAAATTTACCTTCCTAGGGGCGCCTGGGTGGTGCAGTCGGTTAAGCGTCCGACTTCAGCCAGGTCACGATCTCGCGGTCCGTGAGTTCGAGCCCCGCGTCGGGCTCTGGGCTGATGGCTCAGAGCCTGGAGCCTGTTTCCGATTCTGTGTCTCCCTCTCTCTCTGCCCCTCCCCCGTTCATGCTCTGTCTCTCTCTGTCCCAAAAATAAATAAACGTTGAAAAAAATAAATAAATAAATTTACCTTCCTATTTATTATCACAATATTGCATTGAAACCACTAGCTTAAACCTTACCTGGCTACACTAAACTTGTCGTTCATGAATCTCTCTAACATACCAGATTCTAAGTCCTTCAAGAATAGGAATTATCTTATTCATCTTTTACAACCAAAATACCAAATATGCTGCTGACGCATAATAGCTATTTTGTGACTTCTTTCAATAAAAAAATTCAGATATATAAAAATTATGCCAGAGATTAAATTGTTATTATCAGTTTTAACATGGTGAGCAGATCTTTTATTGAAACAAATACCACTGTCAACTTTGACTTAACTAATGGCATTTTCTCCAAAGTTTGTGCTATCCAGGTACAGAACGTCAGTAAGTCTTCGTGTTCTCATTTCCATCTTCTGGATCAAGTTATCATGCACAATAACATGTTTACTCTAAAATAATAATAATAATAATAAAATAAAAAATAAAAAAGACTAACTAGAAAGGAGTTCTCAACTATTTATTTAATCCTTCTATTCCAATTTCTACACTTTTAAAAAACATAGTTCCTGAAAAATGAGAGAGATAAAAATGCTTCGCTGGTTATAAAATATGATGCAAACATGGCTTCTTGCTTTAAGGATATAGTCAACATTTATGAATTCAAATTGTTTCTTTTCTCTTTTGCATTAGTTCTCCATCTTCAAGCTGCCAAGACTATCCTTGTGTGTGGATATTTACTGTACTGATTTTAAGAATCAACATTCTTAAATGTTGATACAACTTTAGACTGATTACAGCAGACTTCAAGGTTTTAGTCACTAAAATCATCCTAATTCAACACTTTCCAAGAACTGATAGGAAACTAGCTTCTGGTTTCCTGGACCTCATGCATGCATTTATTTTAAATGTCAAAGTGTACTTTGAAAGAGTGAAAAACCATAAGGAGTCAGAACCATGAAGACCACACTTGGTTAGAAACACTGCTGCGAATTAGAAAGGAGAACATTATGATTCAAGGAAATTCATCTTTGCACCAACTCAGTTGTTATCATATAGTTGTTTTACAGGAAAAAAACACAACACAGAATTCAAAGAATTCCTCCCAGTTTGCACAGGAAACAGATGCACACCAGGCCCTCTCCAAGTCTTGAGAGGAGACCAAGTCCAGGGGTTGGTATAGTTTTCCCCATCAGAGGACAACACACAGGTCCTTATCCTCCATTTTTCATCTCACCCTCACTTTTATTTAGGGATGCTCTCATCCCCCAGAAAAAGGTATTAGATATGGGGCGCCTGGGTGGTTCGGTTGGTTAAGTGTCCAACTCTTAGCTTCATCTCAGGTCATGATATCACGGTTCATGGGTTTGAGCACTGCGTAGGGCTCCCTCTCTCTCAAAATAATAAATAAACTAGAAAAAAT
The DNA here is from genome assembly GCF_014898765.1 of Herpailurus yagouaroundi. Classification (NCBI taxonomy): domain Eukaryota; kingdom Metazoa; phylum Chordata; class Mammalia; order Carnivora; family Felidae; genus Herpailurus; species Herpailurus yagouaroundi. The sequence continues at coordinate 20,855,122 of NW_024412397.1, forward strand.
GATTAAATAAAGGATAAGATACAAGGGGTAATAAATGTCATTTGGCTCAACTTCCCAGTATAGGCCATCTCTGCAACAAATAATTCTTAAAGTGGCACATTCTCTGGTCTTCTTTGGTTTTATCCAGTCTCTGCAATGACTTCCCAAGTGGTCTCTCCAGCCTCACCTTGTGCCCCTCTCCACCCCCTGCCTTCCATTTAAACCCTCTATCAGCTTACTGAATGCACCAAACTCTTACCCAGGTCAAGAACTCAGCAGGTGCTTTTGCTCTTACTGGATTGTTCTCTCTTAACTGTCCATCTGACTGGCATCCAGACATCCTTCTGTTTCAACTGAAACACAATTTCTTCAAACAAGTTTTCTTGACCAATCCCAGCATTATTCTTTCCCATTTAAAGAAGTTACTTGTGATCACAATAACTTCTCGACACCCTTTGACTTTAACTCTCTTTTGGTGTTGTCAATTCCTTCCCATTTTGGAACACTATCTTCTTTTATGTAGAAAGAAGAGGGAAGCACAATAGAAACTGAGTAATTCTACTTTCACTCACATCCACTAACTTCCTTATTCACTGCTTTGCTCTAAATTACGCTAGAATCTTTGGCTCTCCTCAGCATTTTCCCAGGCTTCAGCCCACTCTGTTTTTATTCTTCTTCTTACTATGTTTACAGCTCATGCAACACCTTTGTGAGCATTTCTAATTATATGTTCCTTTGTTCATCTGTTCTATGAGCCAGTTTTCAAAATTGATTTGGCTAGAGACTCATAAGTTTCCCTAGTGGTCTCTCTTTAGGGATTAAGTGAAATGCTCTTTCCAGCATTTGTTAAAGTTAGTTTATACGAATGACTTATTTTGTCAAAGTTACCAGTGATTCCAAATTGCCGCAGGCAATTATCACTCTCTGCTCCTCATCACAATCTGCATTTTAGCAACATCTGACACAAGTGACCATTCCCTTTTTTTGGAAACACTTCCTGGTTTGGGTTCCATGATGATACTCTTTTCTGGGGGAGGAGGGAGTTTTTTACTGGCTCCTTCAAGATCCCTCAGTGTGAGAATGAGCCAGAGCACAGCCCTTAGGTGATATGCTCAAGACCAGGGCTCTAACCAGCATCCAAAGATTCTTTGTTGCCAAATGTCTATGTTCAGCTGTGACTTCCTCCAAGTGCTCCAAATTCTATGTCCAAAAGCCCAATCTGACATTGCCACATGGGTGCCTCAAACATACCTCAAAAGGCTAAAAAGGAATTCTGCATTTCCCTTCGGGTTTTGTTATTTCACTTAGTATTATCCACCTTAGGAAACATCCTCACCATCTCTCCAGTGTCTGGTGATCATTTTGGTCCTTCCTTTTCTTCATCCCATCCCTTATCCAATTTGTCAGCAAGGCCTGTTAGCTCTGCGTTCAAACAGTTCCTGAATCTATTTCTCTCCAGGACCACTGTTCCAACTCTGATCTATGCCACTGTCATCTGCTGGAATAGCCTCCTGGCTGGTCTCTCTTCTCCTCTGCTGGCCCTACAGTGTCTTCTCTTCAAGGAGGCCAGGGAGATCTTTTAGAAAGATGGCCTCCTGTGAGGTGCTTCCTTTGAATCGTACAGCATTCTCCTACCCCTCCAGGTCATTCTCATTATTTGATACTAAAATTTTTTAAACAGTACTGAAAGTTGTATAATTGATAATTTGTATATTGGCTTACATGTCTGTCTCTCTAAGCAAGAATGTAATTTCCATGATATTAACCTCTATTATCCACCGACTTAGAAGAATATACTAAGGCTCAGAGTATGCTAAGTATCTGTTGAATGAATTTTCAATAGACAATGTCTAAATCATGGTGTCTTCCCACCTCATCCAGAATACAAATCAAAACTTAACATGTCTCTTAGGACTCTCAAAGCCCTCTGTGACCTGGCCCCGTGATCGCCGCTCCCCCATCTCTTGCTACCCCCTCCCCCTCCTCCAGGTGTGCAGGCTTCTTTGGTTCCTGGAAGATGCCACACAAACCCCTGCTAGTTATCCTTTCTGTCTGGAGAACTCTTCCTGCTCACAACCACATGGTTCACCTGCTGACTGCCTTCAGGCCAATATTCAAAGATCATCTTCTCAGGAAGGCTGTCCCTGGGCATCTGATCTAAAGTTTCGACACTCACTGGGCCATGCCACTGACATTTTCTGCATGCCTCCTCTGCTTTATGTATTTTCTCCTAGCACTTATCTCTAATAGAGTCAACATAGTATTCGATATAATATACTATATCTTATATTACAGGTGTGTATCGTGTTTACTCTCTATTTCCCCAGTGAAAGGCAAGCTCTGTGGGGCCAAAGATGCTTTTGTCTGCTTTGTCCAACCCCGTCCACACAGAGCCCAGACTAGTGCTAGACATGAAGAAATATCTGTTAAATAAATGAATAAGAAACTTCCATCCCTTTTCTTAAAACACTGAGCAGTTTTTTTAGTTAGAAAAGACAACTAATTAAAGATTTGCTTGATTATGTGTTAAACAGAGCTTTAATCTCATTATTGGTAACCTAGACGTTTCCTTCATTCTATGAGAGAAGGTTAATATTTGGAGAACATGAATAATGATTGTGTGAAACAAATTAAGTAATACTCTCAACTCCATTTATGAGTTTTACAATAGGCTTTTATTATGCTTAGTAATGTTGCTACTTCCTACTACCATATAATGAACTTCATCTCTAGCTACACCTAATAATGAGTAAAAAATCATTCTCCTTTAGGGGCGCCTGAGTGGCTCAGTCAGGTAAGCATGGGACATCAGCTCAGGTCATGATCTCATGGTTTTTGGGTTTGAGCCCCGCATCCGGCTCTGTGCCCACAGCTCAGAGCCTGGAGCCTGCTTTAGATTCTGTGTCTCCCTCTCCCTCTGCCCCTCCCCTGCTCGCGTTCTGTCTGTCTCTCTCTCTCTCAAAAGTAAATAAACATTAAATTTTTTTAAAAAAAAAACATTCTCCTTTAGCCACGAACTCTACAAAGTGACATTCTCTTCATGGGAAACACCTGGTTTGTCCTGTCTACTGTAATTGTTTTCTTTCCTTCATCTCGATATTACAATTACTTGCTTAACAGCTGTATTCAGTTGGTTAACCGACCCTGATGAATCAACTCAAGAAACTGGATTGATTGTGAGCTGAGCTTTATGTGAAAAGTTGGTCTACGTTTCATGCTGTACTACTAATTTGAAAGACCAAAAACCTAACATGAAACTTCCCAGAGTCAGGAGGGTGGGAATAGAGCAGATTTCTGTTCTAAACCACATGGAGTTTGGCATAAATTCCACTTTTCCAGAAAAAAAAAAAAACCAGTTAAATAAATGAAAAGCAATTCAGAAACCAGCAGATCATGTTAGAATAAAGCCCGTGCGCCAAGGAGCTGAGACCAATTTACGAGGGTTACCTTCCCTATCAGGTCAAATATGCCTATTCCAGAAATGGTCGGTGCGAGTTGTCATTTGCTTACATTTGACAGATTCCCTTTATCCCTTCTTGGCAACTATCAGAACAGGCTCATCCAGTTTCATCTGAAATGTTTTGTCTTCCTTTCGAAAGTACTGATGGTAACATTTTATGGCAGGCCATAGTCAGTTCTTAAGCAGAAAAGTCTTATTAATATTAAACTACCTGTCAAGATCACTCTTTTTTGGTCATCCGTAAGAATCTCCTCTTGCCGTAAAGAAGGGCTGATCCCATCCGGGTAGAGGATCGTGCTGAGAAACTATGAAAAATAACTATTTAGGCGGAACGGCACAAGCCAAGCATGACTCTCACTTCATACTACAATGTAGACTTTATAATAACTTGAGAATTCACCAGGCTATAATGCTGAAGTCCATCTTTTCTGTTAACTTCTCAAATTCAGCACTATACAACCATGCACATATCTATTTATTTATATCACTGAATATGCACGACTGTAACTAAATATTAAGAACGGCACACATTTAACAAAATAGAACTAAATAAAAATTCATAGCTACTGTTACCTTAGATAATAATTTTGTTGCTAATGACCTTGGAACGACATTTATTAATTTGGACTTAATTTAATAATGTATCATTTCAATGACCTGGAACCTTAGACTCTTAATTTTAGCTCTTGAAATAAAAAGCCAGTAAACATGTTCCAGGTGTGGTGACTTTAACCAAACACAGCTTTTCCCCAAGAATGCAGCCTCCAGCTTTCGCTAGTCACCTGCTTCAACAGCTTTCGAATGATCAAATAATGTTGTGTTGGGTGGGAAACTCTTGGAAGCCAAGGTCCTGTGACCACTTGAACAAGCACCCACGCCCTAGTAGCTGCCACGCTTGGATCAGGTTTGGAAATAAGTGAGCCAAAACCTGGAAGACAGAAATTGCTTTTGATTTCTCTGCGGCCACCTACACCTGAGGAAGTGCAAGGAAATGTCCTATCACTTACCTGGCTTGCCTCACTAAATGACTTCCCCTTCAATGAAACTCTAAGCATATTATGGTTATGATTACGATTACAATTATGATTATGTTGGCTGGTTTCGAGCTACAAATGGAAAGAAAATGGCATTGCTGTGCCCGGGGTGTTTTTGGGGAGGGGATGCTGTTTGTTCACTCCTAGCCAGCTGTCGGATACGGGAACAGCCAGGGTCAGCCCCCTCGAGTGTCCCCGAGACCCCGGGTCCCCGCGGCGGCTGCAGACCCGCGCGCTGGCGCCCGACCCCGGCGCGCGCAGGGCGCATTCCCTGCAGGCTCGGCTCGCCCCTCTCGGGGCCTGCCGCCTCCCGTCCACGTCTCACTTCCTTTTCCCCGGCCCGCCGCCGCCGAGAACACCCGGACTGGGTGGGATCGCATTCCTGCAAGAACAGCCCGGCTCGCCCAACTCACCAGCCGGCGAAGTTTCCTCGCGAAGAGGGCCGGGTGTCGGGTTTCAGAAATCGCCTTTCCCTTCCCCAAGCCCGTGAGCCCCGGGGCTTGTCCACGCCAGCGGCCGCTCGGGATCCGCTCTACCGGGCGCCACTCATGGGGACGGCTCCCCGCTCTCCAGCCTGTGGCTCGGGATGGGTCCCCGGCCCCTGCCCGTCGGGACTGCCGGTGGCAGGACTGGTAGCACCACCCCTGGGTCGGCCGAGCCGCGGGGATCTGCAAGGTCTGGGCGAGAAGAAGGCGTGTCTCCCGGTCCTAACGCGGATGTGCCGCGAGCTCACCTAGGGCAGATCTTGCCGGTGACTCAAAGGCTCTGGGCTTCTGGATACGCTCCCCACACTGCCAGGCTGGAGGCCCTCGCAGCGAGCTCATTTTTATTCCTCTGCGTTCCCGTGTTTTCTCTGATAATCTCTCATTCAAAGCCGCCCAGGGCACTGTGAGAACTGCTTCCAACGCATCGCATTTTCTCCTCCCGGGGGAAGTCTCATGAGCTGCGGGGAGAGCACGGAATTGCGGGTGGAGAACAGAGAAGGGCCCCGGGAAATAAAAGGGGACTTAATGAAATCAGTGTTTTAAAAGCTAGAACCTGTTCATGTGAAGGCATTAATCAGTACGCACCATCCTCCTAACGTCACTTCAGAGATCAGGAGGGTAGTAAATTATAGAGGTCATGTCTACGAGGTAGAAGGAAATCAAGAGCATACCCATTCACTGAACCAATATGGGTTAAGTACCTACTCTGTGGCAGACCCTGCTCTAGAGACTTCCAGCTCCTTCTGTCCACAACAAAGTTCCTGGCTGGCTCTCCTGAGGTCACACTGGAGACAGACTCCGACATCCCTAGGTAACCCACTGGTGGTAAGAGGGAGAAACCAAGGTTGTATACATATCATAGCAGCTCAGTTAATCCTCTGTGAAGAAACCAAGGTTGTATACATATAATAGCACCTCAATTAGTCCTCTGTGAAGAAAATTTCAAAGTTCCGAACCATTGTTCGTAAACAATGAGATGCTATTTAAATTTTAATTGTTTGACCCAGTTCTGGCAGGGTGCTTTAAGGGACGGTGTGGGAGGCACAGCCATTACCAGCTGGGGAGCATCTTGCTGAGAAGTACTGTGGGTGGAGGTGAAGGAAGAGCCCAAACCAAAACCAAATGCAAGTCCAGACTCTTTTTATTTTTTTTAATACTTACTTATTTGGAGAGAGCACAAGCAGGGGAGGGACAGAGAGAGGGAGAGAGGAGGAGAGAGAGAATCCCAAGCAGGCTCCACACTGTCAGCCCGGAACCCGATGCAGGGCAGGAACTCAGAGAACCTGAGCCGAAATCAAGAGTCAGACGCTTAACCGACTGAACCACCCAGGCGCCCCAGAGTCAGACTCTTGATCTGGGCTCAGGTCATGCCCTCACAGTTTGGTTGGTAAGATTGAGCCCCCATATTGAGCTCACTGATAGCTCAGAGGCTGCTTGGGATCCTCTCTTTTCCCTTCCTGCACACACATGTGTATATGGTCTCTGTCTTGCTCTCAAAATAAATAAACTGAAAAAAAAAAAAAAAAGAAAGAGGACAATGGGAGAAATTAGAGGGTCGCACAAGATTCTATCTATTCTATTAGGAAAACGTGGAAGTCCTATTTCCTGTGCCTCAATGTTCTTATCCTGAAAATGGGGATAATAAAATGCCTGACTAGTGTTATTGTGAGTAAATGAGATCATATCAGCAAAGCTCATACAATAGTGTCTGGCAAGATAAATTTTATATACATGTTGTCCGTACGTGCTATTTTGTAGCACTCATTTACTCCATTCTCCCAAAGGCCTGATTAATAAAAATTATTCTGATCTACTAGGAGGAAGTATAGCAGGTTTGGGTTGTACATTTTCAAAATATGTATGCTGGGAATATTTATGGTAAATCTGTTTTCCATCCATCAGCAATATCTGAGTATATAACAAGTATGTGTCCCTGGGCCTAGAGAGAGATAAAAGAAAGAACTTTACTCTGAATCTATTCCATTGTATGCAGCATATTAAAGTGATTCCAAATAAATAAATAAATAATTCTCTGTACTAATCAGTGAAAAATATGAATTCTTCACCCAGTTTATGTATTCACGTACATTAATCCTAATAGTTATTATTTCCCATATGGAGTTTATAAAACCCTTGCCCAGAGATTATCTCATTTGACTTGCACAACACTGCTTTGTTGCTTTCACAACACAACATGTATTATTTTTATTTCTCCCATGTTAAAAAGGAAGAAAATGAGGGCTGAGAAAGTCCCAACAATGTGCCCAGAATCGTGAAGATCCATAAAGGTAGAACTCAGGTTTGCTGGGGCGCCTGGGTGGCTCAGTCGGTTAAGTGTCCAACTTTGGTTCAGGTCATGATCTCCCGGTTCGTGAGTTCAAGCCCCACATCAGGCTGTCTGCGGACAGCATAGAGCCTCCTTCGGATCCTCTGTCCTTCTCTCTCTCTGCACCTCCCCCGCTCTCAAAAAATAAATAAACATTAAAAAAATAAGAAGAAAAAAGAACTCAGGTTTGCTGATCCCAAAGACAGGGTTCACGGTGGTCACCACACAGTGCTGCCTCCCTAGTATTTCTAGAAAAAGTTCCTGCTGTGAGAAAGGCTAATAGACATTTATCATCTGCTTTTCTGGTCACCCTTCCCCAGATAAGCGTGCCAGCTGCCTGATGGGTCCACTTTTGCAGGGACGGCCCTCCTGGAGTAGCTTGCCGCTTAAGTCCTGTCTTTGGGCTCTGAGGCTCAGAGGCATTAGTGTTACATAGTGATTCTACTCAGCCACTTGAGAGTGGTGGAACTTTTCCTTCCCTGTGGGAAGACAGGTTCCAAGGAGGAGACGGTGGTGGGAAAAGAAAAGAAATGATTCTGGGCCATCTCATGAAGGCCACTTTGACTAGAGGTAGAGCAGAATAAAAGACCCCGCAAAACCAGTGAAAACAAAGTGACAGCATTATGTGTCGTAATCAAAAATAACTGCCGGGGTGGGTGGGTGGCTCAGTCGGTTAAGCATCTCACTTCAGCGCAGGTCATGATCTTGCAGTTAATGAACTCGAGCCCCATATCCAGCTCTGTGCTGTCAGCTCGGAGCCTGGAGCCTGCTTCCGATTCTGGGTCTCCCTCTCTCTCTGCCCCTTCATGTCTCCCTCTGTCTCAAAAATAAATAAACATTTTTGAAAAATAATTGCCTTCCTGTACCTTAAGTTTATGTACTACAAATTAAATAGACACAAATTGTCAATAGGTTTATCAATCAATAAATACAGCCCTAAGGCAAACAGATACATAATGTACATGTACATTTCTAGTTAGAAATGGCAGGGGCGCCTGGGTTGCTCCTTCGGTTAAGCATCCAACTCTGGATTTCTGTTCAGGTCATGATGTCACAGTTCATGAATTCAAGCCCTGCATCGGGCTCTGTGCTGACAGTGCAGAGCCCGCTTGGGATCCCC
>NW_024412397.1:20863535-21057973 GCF_014898765.1 Herpailurus yagouaroundi
TTAGTCAGTTAAGGGTCTGACTCTTGATTTCCATCCAGGTCCTGATCTACAGTTGTAAGATCGAGCCCCACATTGAGCTCCACATTGTGGAGCCTGCTTGGGATTATCTCACTCCCTCTACCGCACGTGCTCTCTCTCCTGCTCTCTAAAAAATAAAAAATAAAAAATTTTTAATGGCAAATTGATCGCATATGTTTCATCCCGTCTTCCCCAAACTCCTCTAACATGAGAATAAATGGATTTTTAAATGTTATGGAGTCATAAAGACAAATACAAGGGAGAGAAGACCTCAAAAGACAAAATAAACTGCAGTAAATGGTTGAAAGAACCTAAATCAGATGCAGACTCGTAACTGACCTGGAAAAGGAGAAGAGTTTACACACTGCTTGCCTGGAGGAGAGATTATGGATAAGAAACAAGACAATTTTCTGTGCGTTAGCCTGGGCGACTCAGGCCTAAGAGGCAGAAATACCACCATAGAAGGAGGCCAGGTGGTAGGGTGAACACAGGGGTTTGCTTAGACGTCTGTATACCGAATGCTTGGACCCAAAGCTTCCTTCCCCACTGCCGTGCAATCAACCAACCATAAGTTCCTCCATCTGTTCAACCCAGCCTCCAGGAGATGAGAAGTTTGTTTTCTGGAGAAAGTAAACCAGAGTAATTTGTGGTTGATCAGATGAACACGTATTTTCACTCTGCTCCTATAGAAGATGAATTAAAAAGAAATTTATATGCAAGACAGGAAAAAAACTCTCAAAACTGAAAATACACTCAAAAAGTTTTTGAATTTGACAGGTTATAAGATTATGTTGAAAAATCTTCAGGAAAACAGAACAAAAAGCCTAGGGAAATAGAACAATTGGAGAAGGGAAATTTTTCTGACTAATGGGAATCCCAGAGAGTTCCAGAAAAGAGTTCTTTGTACCCAGAAAGAGTATTTGAAACATTGTTGATAAATGTGTGTGCAGTGGAGACTGGAAGTGTTCATCTGATTCCTTGTCCTCTTTTTGCTGAGCACCCAACTAGATTTCACTTCCTAGCCCTTTTCAGGGAGAGAGGCATGTAACTGAGTTCTAGCCAATGGTATGCGGGCAGCCGTGATGATGCTACTTCTAGGCCATTCCCAGGATTGGCCTATGAGACCCTCCATGCTTTCCCTTTTTCCTTATTAGTATCCAGACACAACGCTCAGTAAAGAACTCTGCAGCCTTAGAAGACAGAGCCCTGAGATGAAAGGAAAGCATGGCTCTGAATGATCCATACTGTGCCATCCCTGATGGCACAGAAGCCCCAGCCAGCTACCACACACATTGGACGTGACAGGGGCGAGAAATACACTTACACCATATAAAGCCACTGAGATTTTTGGACTTATTTGCAACAGCAGTTAGACTATTCTGACTGTTACTGTTTGAAAGATCATTCGTGAATAACTTAAAATAGATACAAAGTTTACAAAACAGATTGGAAAAAGAATATAACTAACTCCAGGGGGAGAAACGGCTCTGAGAGGAAAGATACATAATGATAATATACCACTTTGTTCCAACCTAGATATGATCAGAATCATGGGAACAGTGACAAGAGAGTAACCATGAACCACGATGTGAATAATAGTTAACCATTAAATTTTGGGGTGCCTGGGTGGCTCAGTTGGTTAAACATCTGACTTCAGCTCAGGTCATGATCTCATGGTTCATTTGTGCCCCATATGGGGCTCTGCATTGAGTGTGGAGCCTGCTTGGGATTCCCTCTCCCCCCCCCCCCCACACCACCCTTTCCCCACTTGTTCTCTCTCTCTCAAAATAAATATAGAAACTTTAGAAAAGAAACGTTAAATCTTTCTTGAATTTCTTTGCCTGCCTTTTAACCAATTATCAGGTAATTTTCCAAGCATCCAAACTAACATTGATTGATGTAAATTCAGGTAAATAATGTCTTTTCTCCCAAAATATGTGTACAAAGTGGAGATAAGGAAAGGCGGTCTATGTACATGTGTAAGGTAATTAAATCCTCAACTATGATAATGGTCAATAAACAATGTGCAAAATTGCTAAGGAAAGAAATAGAATAAGCAAACCATTTAGAAATATATAAGTACAATGAAAATTAATGAGTCAAATTTTTACTATGGGGATTGAGACCGGGACTTAGGAGGAGATCTATGCTGGTTTATAAGGATTTTAACACCACTTTTTAGAAACTATGAGATGTAGTACCTCACTAAAAATAAAATTAGTATTAAAGTAGTCTTAAAATATAGAGGGAAACAATATTTTAATAGAGAAAACATTACAATTTATTGACGTGTTTGTATATATTTTTGCATAATAACCCAGTAGTAGTGGAGAGAGTGAATTTGGGGTGCAGCCTGGTCATGGAGGTGAGAGGTCTGCTCACTCATTTATTCATTCAGCAAACATTTATTCCATAAGGTATGCCTGGTACTGTGCCAGGCAGGGGGGATAAAGTGGAGACCACAAAGGAAAAAGATAAGGTGCTCTATGAGAAAATGATTTTAAAGCTGTAAACACCAAACATATGTGGTTTCATCTCTCTTATCCTTGGTGACATGAGCCACTGATTTAACTTTTTGGGCAACAGACTGCCTCCCCATCCTTCCAAACACTCTTACAAATTGCCATGTTGTCTATCAACTCGAGCCTCACACTGATGAGATCAGAGGTTTCCTAACTCACCCTTCTCCCGGGATGACAGGGAAGGCTTTGCCAAGTAGCCATGCACGGGTCTGCCTTCAACCTCCGCTGATGTTTAGTTCGTTTAAGTCTGTCTAATCACAAATAAAAATCAACCCCTCCCCAGTTTGAGGAAATTCCGCAGCATGACTAAAAGTCACAAGACTGGACGCCCAGGTCATGCCAGTTTTTCCAACTACTTTTAAACATGTAAGTTCGAGAAATATATATGCTTAAGTGACTTTCTATTCACAAAATACTCTAAACATGTAACACGTCAAGACCCATTTTAGGCATCAAAGTGGACTTGTTCACATAATTGTACATAGAGCATCTGCTCTTTATGGTGTTTTCTTTTTTTCTTTTTCTTTTTTACATTTATTTACTTTTGAGAGACACAGAGAGACAGTGTGAGCAGGGGAGGGACAGAGAGAGGAGACACAGAATCACAGGCAGGATCCAGGCTCTGAGCCGTCAGCACAGAGCCTGACGCGGGGCTTAAACCCACGAGCCGAGCCGTGAGATCATGACCCGAGCCGAAGTCGGACTCCCAACCGACTGAGCCACCCAGGTGCCCCTCTTTATGGTGTGCTCTTAACCTCTGACTTCTAACTTCATTTTGCATCAATTTCTTAGAATGTGAAATGAACATACACTGGGACCTTATGTGGAAATTACTGTAACTCCATCTAATTCTTTCTTCCTATGCTAAAGGAATATTTTATGGGAAAAGACCAAATGGTTTCATGTGTAATGTTTTCATCTAGCCTTTATGCAAGCCCTGACTTGCACAGAAGCCACAGTAGGCTGAGTAAGCCATGTTTCTATATATAAATAGTATTGAACCCCTTTATAAAAAAAAAATGTTGTAAGTATAATTATGAACATAATTACGAAATTTAATTTAATTCATTTAATTCGTTTATCAAATTCAGGACAAATAAATCAATTTTAATAAAACTAAACAGATAGGAAAGACTATAACAACACATATCCATGCGCATAAATGTAGTCATATATCAACACGTGCAATCGTGCAAATGTAAGTATAGTCTTATACAAGCACATGTAAAGTATATACATATATTTGCTTAATGCTAGCTTTATAATGAGCCACAAAATAAAATGCTATATGTGCCTACTATGTAAGTGTAAACAAAGATGTGCTTATTTCTTCATTTTCCCAGAACATGTTACCAAAAAACAGTGTTCTTGTTCACACTTCTGCTACTTTTTACCTGCAAACACTTCAAATTGTGATCCCATACACTCAGGAGTAATTAATTATTTCTTAAATTTTTTTAACCAATGTTCAGGTAATTTTCCCAAGCTTCTAGACTAACATTGATTGATGTAATTTCAGGCAAATACGTTTTTCCTCCTAAAATGCTTTTTTGAGCAAAGTACTTTCCTAAATGTTCCATTAAAAGAGACCTATAATGACACCAATGTAAGATAAACATATGTTTTCCAAGGCATAATTTGGGAAATGATGTTCCCTTATGCTTGATCATATATATTAAAAGATAATTCCCAAAAACAACAATTAGTAAATGAAGATTTGGTCTTTGCAAAGAATCCCATGCTAAGTGATTACTTTTCAAAAGTATGTTTTCAAGACTATCTTAAGAAATAATCTTACATTATAATTAAATGAAACATGATCTATTTTTATCAATATGGTAAAGTTTCTAAGACCATAACAAATTTTTATTATATTCATAATATATATTTAAATGTTCTATTTCCAAAATGACTTGAAAATGCTAAGTACCACAGCTATACAATACCTCCTGAAATATGCATCACTGCCATAAACACTAAGTTGTTCCAGTTCTGTGGAATTTTGAGCTACAAATTTCTTTTTTTAATTTTTTTAATGTTTATTTATTTTTGACACATAGAGAGAGACAGGGCATGAGTGGAGGAAGAGGAGAGAGAGAGGGAGACACAGAACCCGAAGCAGGCTCCAGGTTCTGAGCTGCCAGCACAGAGCCCGATGTGGGGCTCGAACTCACGGACCGCGAGATCATGACCCGAGCTGAAGTCAGATGCTTAACCGACTGAGCCACCCAGGCGCCCCTTGAGCTAAGGATTTCATTACTACTGCAGATTGAGAGAATGGAAGAAACTCTGTGCATACTTCATATAAAATACAGGCTTTGTTAGAAATATTTAGCCTATCTTAAATAAACTATACACAATTATTTTTACAGTCATGTATTTGGTATGTCTTGAGAGAGAAGATGTTTTAAAGGAACCGATAGGGGGCACCTGGGTGGCTCAGTCGGTTAAGCGTCTACAACTCTTGATTTCCACTCAGGTCAGATCTCACGATTTGTGGGTTCGAGCCCTGCATCTGGCAATGTGCTGGCAGTGCAGAGCCTGCTTGAGATTCTCTCTCTCCTTGTCTCTCCGTCCCTCACCTACTCTCCCTTTGTTTCTCAAAAATAAATAAATAAACATTAAAAAAAAAAATAAAGGAACCAATAAATAAATAAATAAATACACAATCAGAATGAAGATACAAAATTAATAAGAACTCATTTTCTTGCATTTCTCCACTTACAAATGGTGGTAAATATTTAGTCAACTTCTTGATAGAAGGCATTCAAACCAATGCATGTCTTGGTGAGAGTCCAAAAAAGTCAAAGGGGTCAGATACTCATGACAGGATATAGGGTCTGTGTGCAACAGCCTAGAGTGGTTCTAATGGTAACATTCTACTCACATGACTGAATGTGGTTAGGCTGGTAACTCTAGTCCTAAACCAGCTTGCCCTACAGTGGGCAACAAAATATCAAACCGAAGAAAAGCAATCTTACAAGTAAAAGAAATGGGGAACTTGCTAATTTATAGAAGCAAAAAATTGAGAAAATATGTATAGGAATGGACTCTAAGGGTGATGGCACCACAGAAGAAGCAGCACAAGTTTAGAACAGGATAGATTGATGAATATGAATGCCCAGGATAAAATGTAGTAATTTGATTGAGAGGGCTTATAATTGTTTTCTCAGTTTGATGAAATTCAAACCTAGAGTAAGCCCTATCTTAATTCAAAGAACCACCGTTGCTCGCTAGGAAGGAAACTGCAACATTTCGAATACTTTCAGAAATGGTTTTTTCCTACATTTTCCCAAAAGATCAGGTAGGTATTTTCCATGATAATTGGCACTGGGGAATAGGAACTTTTCTGGAATAGAGCATTGACTCTGAGGTGTCACTATTGACTGAAAAACAAAAAGTCAGTGCATGTCAAAGATTACAGTCCAGGTGTATGGCTTAATCACATTCTACTTCATAGTAGGCTCAACAGGAACCTCAAATCCGTCCTGTGTTTATTTTGCCAATTTTCCCTTAACCTCTAGATTAAAGGTCAATGTGATGAAAGGTTAATTTCTGAATTCCTGATGCTGAAACTGCACAACACAAACCTAGAGAATACATCCAAAGAGATAGTTGTTCTTGGAACAAATTGCAGATATTAGTGTCACTTTGCTATTATGGATTTGAATGATGTAAATAAAGAAGATAATTGGTATCGCATTTCCACCTGATTCTCTACATTGACTATGTAGAGGGATGTAGAGGGTAAATGGATCTTCAATAATGACAATGAACATGTATACGCTTAATCAGATGGTGACCTCCATTTTGCTTAATGCAACTGATCAAAGGGGTACAGATTCTAATATACTCGGTATACTTGGCAGGTGGCTCTAAGTCATTTACATACTGAATTGCCTGCAAGGATCCCCATTTGATTCAGTTTTAGACAAAGTGGTTCTGCTTCTTGTCCTGTCTGCCCAGTGGATTTATATGGTAAAAGATTTATCTGGAGTAGAATAGGGTGCTCTTAGAGACTTTGGCATTTCTGAGCACAGGGATCATTTTGGAAGTCTCTATGTATAAAATTATACAAGTGAGGCTTTCCCCATGTTCTGGATAGAGTAAGATGAGCAAGAATTCTAAATCAAAAGGCTTAGGTTTTACTTCAAGATCTGCCAAAAGACATTTGTAATGGAGGTGTGTTGGATCTTACATGTTGAATACACAGCGTCTTAAAATAATTTCTTTTGCGTAGGAAAATTTCACACGTCTGATATCCCTATAGGTGTCCAAAGAATGAATGTTTGCTGAATGTGTCAATAGATAAAGGAATCTGTTCACTCCCTTGACATCCTTAGCAAGGAACTTTTCAATGAAAGGGATAGGAGTCTCTTATCCATTCTGTGTTGTATACTTCAGCAAATCCAATTTTTCACAATTGAAATGTTAAAGGTTGGAAAAAATATTTGTGAAAATGACTCAAAGCACTGTATACCAGACTCTCAAAGTAAATGTGCTTTGCAATAAAATTGCCAGTAGCAAATTAAGGAAACTCCTTGAGGCATAATGCTATACATGTGTGTATTTTTCCTCAACGAAAATTACAATGAGAAACTTTGACTCTCTCACGGTAGTTACTATAACCTTATGTCACAATTCAAGGTAAACATATTGGCAACTCTCTCTCCTACTATTAAACGAGATAAATAAGTCACAGAAATGCCTTGTCTATTGCGGAGCACCCTCAGCCTTGCCTCAACTCATGAGTGGCAAAACCGGATTTGTAACAATCAGAAAATACACTGCCCAAACTTGCACGTAGGGATCTAAGATCTTTTCATAACAAGCAGATGGGATATAGAAAGGAGTAAAGAAAAGCCTTCCAAGGCCATTCTCATCACAGAGACAGACAAGGGCCACAGAGGCTTAGAGGAAGGAGCCACCACTGACAGCAACATGAGAACGAGGTATTAGCATATTCCTATGCCATGACATCTGGTTTCTTCTCCGAATTATGCCAATTAAAGACATAATTGCAGAGAATGACAGAGGACCGAGACTTCTTTACTCATTCTATTCCCCATGCTGAGACTTAGAATTATCGTTTGCAGCAAGAAGATGGTAAATAAATATGTCATATTTTTTAGTTGCATTTGCCATTATTTCATATGAGTTTATTGTGTGTATGTATATATGTATACATATGTGTATAGATGTATATGCACCTTTCCCTTATAACAAAGGTTAAACTCTTCTTCGTTTTATTTTTAAACCACTAGAAATAAGAAAGTGAATAACAAAAGTAATTCCTAAAATGTCTTTGTCACTTAATTCAGAATCACAGAAACTCAAATTTTAAAAGCAGTCATCTAGGTCAGAATTTCCCAAACTCTCTTCCAAGGAACACTACATCTAGAGATATTAACTATGTGTGCATAAGAAAGGTTCCATGGTCAGACTACTTTGGGACATGTTGCTTCTGATACCACCTCTTAAAATTCATAATGAGTGAGGCCCCTGGAGGGTTTACCTGGTGAACCATGCAACTCTTGATCTCAGAGTCATGAGTTCAAGCCCCACGTTAGGTCTGGAGCCTACTTAAAAAAAAAAAAAAAAAAAAAGTTCACAAAGTGAGTGCTAACATACTGAAGTCTCTGTAGTAATGCAACTTCTTCAGTCTAATTTAGCCTGTCTTATCCAAAGTAATTTGGCAATAAAATTTCTTTACTCATAAAACTCCTATTGAACATCTCCTAGAAGTATTATTGCCAGAACATCTGCAAGTTTTCAACTAGTTTAATTCACTCATTCCGTAGATGAGGAAATGTAATTGAGTATGACAAAACAGTGAACTCCACAACTCCTGTCTTCAATTTGTTTCTGTTTGCCAACCATTGATCAAAATGTTATCCTTGATCCCAAAGTCCTGTTGAGTACATGTTAACTTCCTCTTCATCCCAAAACTCAAAAACACAGCAATGAAGGAATTAGAATGGCACTAATTCATAAAGACAACAGCAAGACAAAGGTACAGCAGTTATTCTGACATTGACAAACAGATGGAAATGTGCCTTAGCAGGGTGGAGGAAACACCCACTAAGACCCTGAAGTGGGTGGGGGTGGAGGGGTGCCTGGGTGCCTGAGTTAATTAAGCATATGACTTTGGCTCAGGTCACGATCTCATTGTTTGTGAGTTCGAGCCCCTCATTGGGTTCTGTGCTGAGTTGTGCACAGCCTGCCTGGGATTCTCTCTCTCTCCCTCTCTCTCTGCCCTTCCCCCACTTGCGCATGCACTCATGCTCTCTCTTTCTCTCAAAATAAATAAATAAGCTTTAAAAAATAAAAAAGAAAAGACCATGCATGGGGACACGGAGAAGAGTGACCCATTCTCTGGAGACACGAAGTACTACAAAAGAGTAGGGGGTGGCTACGAAGCTGAAAAAGAAGGATTGAATAAACTCTCCATGTAGAGTACCTCCTCTCCCACCAAACTTTAGGAAATAACTATTTCTAAGTGACTCAGTGGGTAATGAAGCACAGAAAGGCTCATGGAAAAGTAATAAAACAATTTAGATTCTTCTGATGATTCATTTTTTTTTTCATAGGAAATGCATTAATTTCAGCTAATACGTATTGAGCACTGACTATATAAAAGCAATGGATTAGACCCTGGGGATACAAAGATTACTTAACAGCAAAATTTAAGGAAAGCCATGATTTCTGGTTTTAAGGGATTAACAACTACAGTCAAAGGGCTCACAAGGTTTTTCTGATTTTTAAACCATTCATTGAAGAGGTATTGAGTGAGCGCTAACAAACTTTATGAGGTCTTATGTTTAAATTTCAGAACCAATTCCATAACCTCTCCAATCCCTCATTTCCTCTTTTATATAAAAAGGCTATGGGGTGCCTGGGTGGCTCAGTCAGTTAAGCATCTGACTTTGGCTCAGGTCATGATCTCACTGTCCGGGAGTTTGAGCCCCACATTGGGCTCTGTGCTGACAGCTCAGAGCCTGGAGTCTGCTTCGGATTCTGTGTCTCCCTCTCTCTCTGCCCCACCCCCCACTCGTGCTCTGTCTCCCTCTGTCTCAAAAATAAACATTAAAAAAAAATTTTTTTTTAAAGGCTAATAATAACAGTAACCACTTTATAGAGTTGCATACATGAAAAAACCTTTGATAGATATTTCTGGTAAATATATATGTAAGAAAGCACAGTATTCCCTAGAATTAAGTATTGTTTAACCAAATTTATTGGGAACCTACTAAGTGAGAGACCTGAGATTTTACAATGGAACCTAAAAGCTTCACTTTACCAAAAGTGAACAGGGTATCTGGAAGGGATTATACCTGGACAGGAGGAAGCCTTCGAGATGATAGATGTGGTCACTGTCTTAACTGCGGGGATGGTTTCATCAGTATATTCACATGTCAAAACATATCATACTGTGCACTTTAATTACATGTGGCTTATTTTATGTCAATTAAAATTCAATAAAGCCATCTAAAAAAGGAACCTAAAAATCACACTGGACGTATTTATCAATCCTTTAAAGACATGCACCTGTTGTCTTATTTAACTCCTCCCCCTCCAAATCTAACCACTCAATATGGGGTACACTGTGGGCACATGATCTTCAATTCAGTTTGGGCAGTAAAGACCTGTATTATTAATCATGAATTAATATATTTTAAAAACATAATTTACTAGTATATTGGCTGTATTTGAACAGGTTGACATATGGCATTATTTGTGGATGACTGGTGGAGATTTGTTTTGTTTGCTTGTTTGTTTGTGTTTTGAGAGAAAGAGAGCAGGGGCAGGGCAGAGAGAGAGGGAGAGAGAGAATCCTGAGCAGGCTCCTCACTGTCAGCACAGAGCCCGATGTGGGGTTCAAACTCACAAACCATGAGGTCATGACCTGAGCCAAAATCAAGAGTCAGATGCTTAGCTGACAGAGCCACCCAGGCACCCACCGTGTTCCCAAATATCCAGGTCTCTACTTCTGTGTCAATGAAAGTTTGCACTTTCTCGTCCTCTGAAGTTGCTTTGGTTAGATGACTGGTTTTGGCAAATGAAATATAAACATAAGCGATGGGTGTCACTTCCAAAGTGAAACATTTCTGATCTGGTACATGCTCACCTCAGTGCTCTTGGAACCATGGGTCAAAATGGAGACATCTGAGACTTTAGGAGGCTAGAACCCTAGGCCCCCACACGGACGACAGCTGCCCTGCAGGGTCACCTAGACTATAGGTGACCAGGAAATAAGCTACTTAGATAAGATTTCTTGTTGCCATAGCGTTACTGAGCTCATCCAAAGGTGTACAGAAGATGAACAGTACCTTATGTAGTAAACAGTGAACAAAATTTTTGTAATTTAAATATTAAATTTAAATATAAAATGGCATAATATGTAACCAATTTTGTTCGTTATCATAAGATACTATCTTAGTTATAATGGAAACTCCTCCGACTTTTGGCTAATTTTTTTTTAAATCACTGCTTAGCACTGCTTAACTAGTGCAAAAGATACAAACAGACTGGGGTCAAGAAAAATATCTCAAAGACCAAGATCAAGTACCATGTATTCCTGTATTCAGAGACAGTTGATACACCCCTGAGATAAGAAAGTAATAAAGCAAATTTTAAGGTCTCATTTATCTTCTGAACATCTTTCCCCTTGGGTAAGATATGGGTGGTTTTTTGCCAGCATGGAGCTATCCGATTTTCAGAACTCACCTGTGAGTACAGGTGTACATGGACTTGGTCAGTTCCCCACTGAATGTTCAGGAGCAAAACTATTAAAACATACTAACAAGCATTACAGGCGGTACTTAAACCCAGCAAAGATACCACTACTGACACACATTCACCATCAATGAGACAGCTTGTTTCCATAGCTGCTGTCAAACGATGCGTGTATTGATTGAGTTAAGCAATTAGCTGGTCTTGTCAAAGGTCAGGGGCTTCGAGGGGGTAAGTCAGGTTGTTGCGGTCACCCCTATAAAGCTTCAGGTTCCTGAGGGGGTTATGTTCGTAGGCAAAAGGTGAGGACTTCTACAAAACTTGGCCAACAGCCCTGCCTCTTGCCAACTCCTACAAGAAAAGTTTAGCCCTCAGGAAATGCCTAGCCTCAAATTCAGTAGCCATAAAAACATTCAGAGCCTTTTTTCTAAATACTGGGACTGCCCGTGATGGGTGATATCTCAAAGCAGGAAAAGAAAAGCTAAACTAAAACTAAATGTCAGTTAATGTAACCAAACCCCATAAAAGGGTCCAACATTTCAGAATGGGCTCAGTATCTTTTCATCAATCTAACTGGCTCAAACCTACTCATGTTTGCTTTTAAGAGACTTAGAATATTTCTGATATTGAGCACATTGGTATTGATATAATTCTTTAATTTTTCAAAAGTTATTTTTGCTGATTGTTAACAGTTTAAACATGCTGTTAATGAGTCATGTTTCCTATCCAACTAACCATCCCAGCTTAACAGTAGCTAACAGAATATCCTGAATGCTAATCTAACTAGGCCACTACACTTCTGAAAGATGCTGTAAAACTACATTTATATAGTCCTCAGACATGTGATTCCATATGTTATCTCCTTGGATAAGTTTGAAACTTCAAAGTTTTTGATTAATATACTGAGGCATTGCATTTTAACAATTCTTCCTTTGATTTGTTCTTGTCAGCATTCGTTCCCATTTTTAACCCATCTTTGCCCTTAAGGTTTTTTTCTATATTTTAAAAGAATAATGTGGAGACAGCAAAATTCCCATTTTTAGTGTCTAGTTCTGCAAGTTTGGTAGATGCATAAAGTCATTAATCAGTATCATGATCAAATTAGAGAACAGTTCCTGGGGCACCTGGGTGGCTCAGTCGGTTGAGCATCTGACTTCGGCTCAGGTCATGATCTCATGGCTCATGGGTTCAAGCCCCGTGTGGGGTTCTGTGCTGACAGCTCAGAACCTGGAGCCTGCTTGAGATTCTGTGTCTCCCTCTCTCTCTGCCCCTCCACCACTCATGCTCTGTCTGTCTCTCAAGAATGAATAAACATTTAAAAAAATGTAAATTAGAGAACAGTTCCATCATCTCAAAAAATTCCTCCACTTCCCCCCTCCCCTGCCCTGAGTCCAACCTCCCAGAAACTACTGATCTGTTTTCTGTTTTTCTAGGGTTTTTTTTTTCTAGTTTTGCCTTTTCAAGAATGGCAAATAAATGGAATCATACAGTGTCTAAACTTTCCAGTATAGTTTCTTTCAGTTATAGCTTAATGTAGAAGTAAGTGAGGGTTTTCTAACATGTCCTGCCCTTTCTCAAAATTGGGTTTATTAATTCCTATAGCACTAAATATACATTTCTGCCTCACTTCCATAATCTAACATTTCATATTTAGTAATTTCGAATGTAAGTTCTTCATACCAATCAAATCAATTTCCTCAAAGTCTGTTAGAGAAAATTCCTTTCCACTTCAATGCCTTTGTTCAAATTGCTTTCCCCTCCTGAAATACCAAACCTGTCACTTTGTTTGACTAATTCAAATCCTTCACATATTCCTATAACCTCAGATCAAGTCCTGCCTTCTCAAATGGTTTTCTCTGAAAAGTATATCTAACAACATACCTTATGTTGGATTGATCTCATTGAATTTATTGCGCATATAATACCTGAATTGTTTCAGGTTTATTCGTGTTTCCTCACCTTCCAGATTGTAAGGTCCTCGAAAGCAAGATAAGGTCCTAGCATGAGAAGGGTTATATATAGATATTCACAGAGGTAACTTGGGAATTCCTACAAACAGGTACTGGGAGAAGAGTAGGGGACTTGTATGCCCTCATAAACTTGATTATTGGTGTGCAGGTAGAGTGAGATATTCAACCAACTCCTTGATGAGCTGCAAAATAAAGATGCTTGGGTTTTGTTGTTGTTGTAATAGACGGTATGTATAATTGGCATGGCCTCAGGGAACTCACAGAGATTGGTTTCACCACTGTTCGTGGGTTCATTGATTGCAAGAGCCATCCTGGTGACTTCTTGTTTTCCCTAGAGTTAGCGACTGGAAGGAGAATGCCAAGTTCCTAACTGAGGACTAGATGAAAGCAAAAAAGTTGTTAAATGAATACCATTTCTTGAGGTAATGACTGCAAAATGGAACTCGGAATTTCCTTTGAGACACATGAGATTCAAGAGCCTGATCTAGCTAACCTGAGAAAAAGTCACAGATCGGTATTAGTTGTCAATGGTTCCCTCAGACTCCAGGGATACTCACAGTTGCTTCATAGTGGCTAAGAGCCAAGGGTATTCAAAATGAAGTACGTTGACATGGCTATGTGAGAGTCACACATTTCTTATTTTAAGAATTTTCCATCTGCAGGTACTTTGCATTAGTAATCAGCAGTCTTATCATTAAGCCACCATTAAGGAACCACAGATTCTTAAATATTTTAACGCCTTGTATTTCAACAGAAAAATTGTTTTCTAGAAACAGAAACAACCAGTGGTGCTTTATGCTATTTTATTAAGCAAGCAGTTTTAGAAACAGTTAGGGTAAACAGACTTTGTCTATTTTTCACAATACATTGAATAAGCAGAGACTGTCAGATAGTGATAACAGTATACCCCATCAGCCACTGCTTTGGTCCCTCATAACTTTCCCCTCTTTGATAGAAGTCTCAGAGATGTGTTTATACTTCCTCAGGTCTGTGCGGATAAATGCAACCTTGTCTCTAACACATTGTCTCCATGTGGCTTAGGCCACATTGGAAGTGAGAAACATTTCAAGTGACTGATGTAAAGAAAGTATGCTTTTTTCACATCTGAATTATTTAAACCTAACAAAAAAAGAAAGAGCTTAAACTAAAGAACCATTATTATGATAATTTTCATTGTGATAATTCCTATAATAATAGCTTTTAAGTTAGGCAAACATTTAAGCTTTTGGAAATATGCACGGGAAAGAAATGGTATCTAGGAGTGTTGGGAAGTGTTTTTCATTTATCCTTTGGATACTTATACTTGTATACACTTGATATCAAAGTGAATACCAAAGCAAGGAGATAAAAAGAGAATCAAAATCTTATAAGCCCCCCCCCCACAGGGTAACACACAATAGCCTCCATGTTATACCTAGCTTCATCTCCCTAAGAGGTGGGTTCTGAGTTAAGCAGATGATTCAGACACCAGCACAGTTTCTAGTCATTGACCTAAGGCTAAGTACCTTGCTTATCTGTGACGGCCGTCAACCTATTTCAAAAACTGACTCTCCACAGAGCACAGAATGTAGGCGTCAGAAACAAGAGGAATCAGCAGTAAAGTGTCTCATATTTCTCAAGGAAACCCCACAACCTGGAAGCAAATCAAGTGAAATCAATACAACATTCACTTTCATTACAATGAGTCACAATCAAGCAGTGAAATCAGAGGTTCATAACAGAACAATTTGGGGAAAATGAGCGCGTGGTTTCCTAGGAAATGGGTCTGTCCCAACTTATGAGTAATATAAGGTCTGGGGACCGTATTATATTTTCCAGTAAAGAAAAAAGTAAATAGTTTTCTGAAGCATTACTACTTACTACTCAACATGACATCCAGGCTCTTGAAACCTGATCTTTGATTTAGGAGCTTAAGTTTCAAACAACTAAAGATACCTGCTCGGTGATTATTGAGTTAGGTTTGAGATTGCTTTCAACTCTATTAATATTTTCTAAGAGTTGTCTGCCCTTCATTTCAGGGCATGATAACACACTGTCTCTAAAGTTACAAATTGCCTACGCTGGGATCCTCAAGTCAACACTACTGGATTGCCATTTTTTCAAAAGGGGAAGACTTCAACAACCTCGGGATAAAGACAACCCAGCTCATGGATTCTCCATGTAAACGGAGCAAATCATTACCATTTATGGTTGTGACAATTGTATTTGTGCTTTGGAGACAGAACGTAGTACCCTGACAATTTTAAATAAAAAGACATAAATTGCTACAAGTACAGGAGGAGACAAGTTTAAAGTTTTGAACATTACACACTCATTGAGGGAAAAAATGAACCAGAAGCAAAAAGGACCTAGAGTTACAAATGTTTCTATGATGTTTTCTCACAGCCTTTTCAGGACTGAAGGCCATGGTGACCTCCAGGTTTACCTGAGCTTTTTGTCTTGGTACCTCTCAGAGACTTGATGAGACTCCCCCCTCTCTGCCCGTGACATCACTCAGAACAAAATGTGTGAGACGCCCGCAGAGTGCTTTGTGCACTTGGTAAGGCTTCACCATCCACTAGCTGAGATTTGAAGGAAGGTACTCTTGGGTTTAAGTGAGGCTGCCAAGAACCACCCCCCCCCCCCATCCTCACCAGCCAAGCTCCACTGCATCTATCTCAACACCAGAAATCCCAACCTTTCAGAACCTTTCAGAACTACTGATTTCCCCCATCCCTAAATGAATCCCAAACCTTCCCGATCACCATCTTAGTGAATAGCTCTATCAGCCACATAGTTGAACTCCAAAACCCAGGAGACACCCTTGATTCTTCTGTCTTGCTCAGCTCCCAGTCTAATTCCCACATTCACTTCTATTTCTCTTCTCCTCCCAATGCATCACCTCTCCTTTGAACCACTTAACGTTATTTCCTAACTGGTCTCACTGCTTGCATTCTTGTCACCCTACTCAGAGCTACTAGGGACATCTTTTCAAAATAATGTAAGCCAGGTTCCTCTGCTTAAAAACCTCTAATGTCTACTTATTCCAGTAAGGGAATAAAATCCACACTCCTTTTAGTGTTCACAAGGACTTGTGTGACTTTTTACATCCCACTCTTGCATCCATACTGGCTCTTTGTTTTTTCTCTGATGGCCAAGCTCCATGGTCCTTCCACCTTGGATATGCTTCATCCTGAACTTTGCATAGCTTGCTACTTCCCGTCATTAGACGTCTGCTCAAAAGCCATCCATTGTGAGGACCTCCAATTGCCTTATCTGAAGTAGCCTCCTTCCCCAGTTTCTGTACTTCTCTACCGCTTTCTTTATTTTCATCATAAGCATCATCACTATGTAAAGTTGTTACTTAATTATTTTCTTGCTTGCTCTGTGTTTCTTTCCCCTTGTAGGTAGAAGTTCATAAAATAAGGAACACTGTATTTTTTATCGATGTATTTCAGCTACAGTGTCAAGTATAACATATACACTCAATAAATATTAACTTAATAAATAAATGAAAAAGTGAATAAGTGAGTGCCCTCCTAAATCAAAATGTTTATGTAAGCCAGTGAGGAATTAGTAAAGCTACCACTTCTCACATGATTGCTCACCACCAACAACTCCTTTCCAAATCTGCAAATTCTCAATCAACATAGAATTTAGACGGGAATGACACTGAATGATGTGTAGCCCTTGGACTATTCCTCTTGCTAGGTTTAGGATCTTCATGAAAGTTTTGCAGAATCGTACTAGCCCAACCAGATTTTATAATCTTCAGAGGAGGCATCCCACTGTCCCCCATTCCAGTCAGGGAATTTCTCCTGGCAAATTGAGTCTATATATTTAAACTTATTTTGCCCCATATTCCATTGAAATAACTAAAGAATTTAAAAGTAAGAAAATATCTATAGCAGGTTAGAATAAACAGAAAAGGGTAAAATAGCTCAATAAGAAACTTGAAAAATGTCAAGAGATTGTTAAAATAATGGATTTGGCCCAAGAGAAAATTTGATCCACGCTGACCAGTTTATACAACCAGTCAAGAAAAGAAAGAACACACCTGGAACATACATGAAGAGGTTTCCTTCAAGTCAAGTCTTGAATTACCACATACCAGATGCAAGAGCAGGCACTGAGACCCTGGGTAAAGGCCAGCAGAAAGCCTAAGGGAACAATGACAATGCCCATAGCACCAGCTAACTTCAGTCTGCCAAAGCAGAGAAACAAAGGAAGAAACTTAGCCCAGGAGTAAAACCTTAGTGTTCTACCTCTCTGGGAATATCTTCCCTACCACTTACCAGTAAGTATTGCCGAAGGGAAAGCACACTCTTCCAATGATATGGCTGGAAAAGGCAATGATAGGCTGCTGTGAACAGTGCTACGGCTTGGCTTACCTTCACCTTCAATAATTGACCCCTGGCTTTACTCATTATGGTCATGCAGCTGACAGAAATGGAGGCTTCGCTGTTGAGGAAATCCAGCGATCAGTGTCTTAGTGGGAAGACAGAGGGGCCAGGACACCCAATTATGGACGGCTCTTGGCATATGTATTCTGAAGGATAGTCTACTAACTTTCCATCTCCTTGTGCCCGCAGGTCCCAGATTCAAGCTGACTCTCCATTCTCTGCAGCCATTCTCTACACTCAGTAAAAGGGGGGACCATTTCAGTAGGGATGGAGTAAAGTGACCATTTGCTGCCTGAACCCATATCTTCAACATGTTTTAAACAGTCTAGATTAGAGGTCCTAAACTCAGGCTGTGGTTCTCACATAGGGCCTATGTTTGATCTTTTCTATGTGAGTGATCCTGGAGTGATGGCATGAAACTTTGAAAAACTATATAATTTGATCTTTGCTTTCATCTCCACTCCTCTTGGTGAATTTAACTTTTTTTTTTAATTTACAAGACTTGGAGATACATTACATTACTCTCTGATACCATGAGTGAAGACAATGGTCATAAATAATATTAATTAGGATTCAAACAACTAGTAACTCTTTGATAATAAGTTTGGAACATAGAATATGATCTAACATATAACTGAAGGTTAGCAACTTGGAAGTTTCAAAACTTACCAGGTCTATCCTTTTCAAAGCAAGTAGTGCTTTGAAATGTTGCCACTCTTGGCCATGTTTTTTCCTATTTGCTTTGAAGGTCTAACACATAGAGGAACTTCACAAGTGTAGGTTGACTTAGAACGTGACTTTCTTCTTCTGTGACACTTATCTGGAGGGACTCATTATTCTCCTACAACAGGGATGGCATCAGGATGGAGTGGAGACAGAGTGAGCCTACATGCCCCATGACCTCAGTGTTCATCTAGGCTCTGCTATCACTAGTTCTTTGATCCCAGCATCTTCATGCTTCCGTTTCATTGTCGGAAAAATGAACAGCTCTGCAACATGATAGTTAAGGTCCCTTCAAGCCCTAACCCTCCATGATTCTACGAGCAGATCCAGGAATATGCTTTAATCCTGGATTTTTTAGGTTTTTCTCTCAACGCCTCTCGGCCTTTGAGGAGAGGTGTCCCTAGGTTCACCTGCTCTGTGGTGGGTAGTCAGGCTTCCCAGGAGATGAATTGCTGAACAATAAGGAGGAGAAATGAGCTCTCAGTATGAAGCATTAAAGGGAAAGAGAAGAGACAGAAGAGAGAAATGGGAAGATAAGTCAATTAGGTTACAGAATAGGCCAGTGATTTTCACATTAGAGCCACCTACAGAGTTTTGAACAAAATACTCAGCCTCATTGCAATCAATTAAATCAGAATCTTTCAGGCTAGGACTGGATATTTAAAGAAGAACTGAAATAATAAAACTCCTGGTACTTCTTTTGCATAGCCAGAATTGAGAATCACGAGACAAGATGATGGCGAAAGTATCATTTGAGAAAGAGAGGAAATAAATACATTCAGAAATATCCTTATGCAGATGGAAATTATTTTTTTTTAAATCTACAAACCTAAAAAATGTTAACTGTTCTCAGTTTATAAAGAAACCACACATCACTCCTTTTAATGAGTCTGTTGGGCAGCCAGAGTGGAGAGCCACCAGAGCATATTTTAATATGTGCTCCTTATTATATCATTGGAAACTTAGGTCATTGGGAAATAGGGACAGAGAGTTGTTATTTAATCTGTCACCATAAATGAGAAAGGCTATAATTTAGACTCAACTATTCTGAATAAAGAAGAAATGAGTGAAAGTTTTTGCATTTTTTGAAAAGCTGTGGATCCCTATAACTCATTATGAATTCTTAAAGGCCTGCACACGTACACACTCAAATGCGTGATTGCCTTTCTGTATACACAATTCATGTGCACTACGTGGACAGGGTTGGGAATGTATTTTCTTGATGTCAATAGAGTTCAATGTTAGACACATCAGAAATGAACAGGATAGATAAAACTCTACCTCCTTATTTCTGACATGGAGCAAAGACTGTAACGTTTCCTCTTAACCTCTAATGTTTTAGAACATTATCTGTCTCTGTGTCTACTCAGAGCCAACTTCTTTGTGATGCAGCTGCTATTAGAACCACCACACGGTTATTCTGTATTTCAGATCTACTGGAAGGACTCAGATCTACTAAGGACTTCCTTCATGAGTACAGTTTGTCTAAACTGTTGGTGTAACCTGGAAGAGTATATGAAGATAACTTATTCTCACAGAGTTCTAATCGCTGATTATTTAAAATAACTGAAAAAAAGATTAGACCTCAAACTTACTACATTTCATCTATCATTAGATCAATCAATCTCCATATTTTTTCCTTTAGAAGTACGGCCACATTTGGATGGTGATGATGATGATGATGATGATGATGATGATGATGATATGAACAGTAATAAAGCAACAATTTAATTAACAATTTTGAATTTAGGACCAGATTTGGAAGCATTAGTCTCAGAACAAGGGATCTTGAAGCTGTACTTCAATTTTACTGACTCAGGCCTGTAATGAGCAAGTGACAGCATGGCCAGCATCACAAATTCTGCAACATTAGCCTGAAGTGGAAAATTAAAAATCACTCTAAAGCTCAACTTCCCCTCTGATAGAAGAATGGGAAATTTGGGAAGCTGGTGACAGTCTCAGCCTGCCATGCTGCCATTAGGAGCCAAGGGCCTCATTTTGAAATAATTGCCTATAGTCTCTGCAGAGAATAGCCAAAAAAGCAACAAACACGTGTAGTGGTGCACCGTGAAAATTAGAGCAAAATCTCAGGTGGAGTGCATTCCTGTGATGCATTATATAGGATGAATCTGTAACTGTTCTTTACCTGCATGGACTATTCCAGTGTGCCATCTTCTGAATTTCTTTATATACCTCCTTAAAACATAATTAAAAAATACTACAAATAGCTATTATGCAATAAGAAATATTACAGCCATCTCTAGGTAGCGTTTTAAGACTGTGGGCACATTACACAAAAACATCTCCAAGAAAAGTTGAATTTTTCTCTTTGTTGAAAAATACACCTGTAAGAATATATGCTAATTACCCGGCTCTGTGATAATCTAGCTTTTCCCCCTCTATATGTTAACATGAAAGACAATCTTAATGTGCTTGTCTTCTAGCATCCTGTGTGATTAAATCACTGATAGTCTTTATATAGTCAACATCCAAAATAAATGCAGACATAGTAATGGCAGTGGCCAATGAAGATCATTCAGAGTAATTGAGAAGGAATAATTTGTCACAGATATGCTCATCTTAGAGACTGCCTTTCAACACCATAGCCAAGTTTCACTCTGGTTTATATACGTTACCTGTCTTTTGATTTTTTCTTTTAAATAAGCCATACTTCATACTTAGTTTAATGTAGTTCATTTATGGAGATAAGCCTTTATAATACCAACAAATAGTGTATTTCTTTAACAAAGTGAAGATATATTTAAATACTATCTTTCCTTTCCTGACAAATGTGAAATGACCAGATGTCAATGGTTCATTTCTCTACTTCATTACTTTTCCTTCAATAAGAGGTTGATCTCGTGGTAAGCTATGTCTAAAAAGAGCTATGAAATCCATCACTTTGAATGAATTGATGGGTCAATTAAAACAACTAGACAATTTAGTCGAAGAACAATTTACAGCAATAGATCTCAAACTTAATCAAAATGGTCCACTGCTTTAATGTAAAACCAAATCTTAGTAAACGTAAAATAGACTGGGGTGGGATTGGAATGTCAACATGAAAAAATCCTAGTAACAGATTGTATCGTTGTATTTAATTTCAATTCTGCTAATGAAATAGGAAGCAAGCAGAAGGTAATTTGAATTTAAACATGGCCAGTCCTTCTGATATATTAATTACAATACAGAAACTATTTGATCTAAAAATCCGTGCAAAAGATATGAAAAACCACTTGTAGTGTTTTGTTTTGTTTTTAAGTTCAAATGTAAAACTTTACTATAGCATCCTACTAAGTTCAAATCTAAAACATCATTCCTTGGTAGAAAACAGAAAAAGAGTTTCAAGATAGGATATCTGAAAACTATATCTGTGCAATAATATAATCAGATGAATATTTATACATAACACAATGAAATTATTGTGACTTTTCAAATATCCATCATTTATAAATTATTGAGGCAATAATATCTAAATGGCATTCTGTATTTTACTTACCTATAATTTAAAAAATAATTGCTATATTTTTCAATATAGAATATGTATATGTGCTGTATTTTTAAATATAGAAAAATATTGATGGGTTTCACTGAAAGCATACCAAAATATGCCCAAATTAATGATATTGATACAATAACATGAAATAAAGTAATTGGTATGAATATAAACATAAAATGTTTCAAAGTTGATGTGCTCTTCTAGTTCATAATAGTATTTTTTTTAAATGTTTATTTATTTTTGAGAGAGAAGGCAGAAGGACACAGAGAATCCCAAGAAGGCTCCATGCTGTTGGCACAGACACGGATATGGGGCTCAAACTCACTAACCATGAGATCATGACCTGAGCTGAAATACAGTCAGACGCTTAACCAACTGAGCCACCCAGCCCCCCCCCATAATATTATTTTAAAGATGCTACAGGTATCACCACAAATAGGAGTTGAAAATTTTCTTATAGTTCTAGTCCAGATGGTCTATATTTCTTTAACCTCAAAGTTGGAATTAAAATCAACTTTTTTTTTTTTTTTTTGTCAACTGACTAAAATTTCCCTATTGGCACGATAATCACGGCCAATATCTAAAATAAAAAATGTTAGGAAAAAAGTCACAATTACTTAGAAACATGAACGAAACCAAAGTTGTAGATTTCATACTTTGCAGTTTCAGTGACCTCTTGTAGGTACTCTGAAAAACTAGGACACACTCTTTCAGGGACCTTTCCTGTGTTACTAAGTTCTTTGGGATGTAAACTCAAGCAAAGGGGCAAGAAGCTGATCAACTCTATGTTTTATTCCCTGATACATAGGGGGATAAAACAGAGGCCACTACTGAAGAATAGCTCCTTTCCAGATGACACCATTGGGAGATACCATTGAGTGACTGAACTCTTGAATGCGAATTTCCTTGTGAAGCTTATTCCTTTTACTTAGTCTCCATTTGCTGTTAATTCCAAGAGAGGGAAAAAAACTAATTGGGATAGGATTTTTTTTTTTTTTTGAATCGTGAGGATGCTAAAGATCAGAGCTGGAAAGAGAAGAAACTGTGGACAGCTGCCAGAATAGTAAGAAACATCTAAGAGTCAGGGTAGGAGGCCAGAAGAGAAAAATGTATTGTGTTTCCTGGGGTTTTTTCCTTCGTAATTTTGTTTTAAGGATAAGAAAGATAGCCTGAGGTAAAATTATCAGATTCTGAAGGGCCATGGTTACAATCTCAATGCTCTTTAAAAATCAGCTGAACCACCACATTTTAACACTATGAAGAATCAGCAATGATGCATACAAGGAGAACTATTTGGAGAGCTTAAAAGTCTCTCTCAATCTGCATTTCTTCCACTGAACCCAGGAAGAGATATACCAAATATACAGATGTGCACAGCTGGTTCTAGACACTCAAAGTTGGTCTCTTATGAATTCTAGCGTAGTGACTTCTGGGTGAAAATTGGGGACCGTTTATATTAATATCTTTTTAGTTCAACATTGCTTGAATGGAATCTTTCAACTAGAACTTTAGACCAATTAAATAGATTTTTAAAGAATCAATGTGGATAGGTTATATGGCACAAGTTAAGAAGACTTAACTCAGGCATGTAGATATAGGGGTAAGGCCATTACTTAGTTATGAACCTGATTTTCATCAACTCATTAGGGAGTGACAAGTTGTTAGCAATTTTTTAGCCAATTGATATTTTCTTCTGGAATCTTATACTGATCTTTATAGACTTTTCTACCTTTTATTGTATCTTTTTAAGTTTAATCTGCTACTGCTATTCCTTAGATTTTACCTTCTTTTTATCCTACCTCTGTCTCCATGTATGTGTGTGTACGTGTGTGTGTGTGTGTGTGTGTGTGTGTGTGTGTGTGTGCAAGTGAAAATTTCTGTCTGCTAAGCAAGAGATAATGCTTTTTCTCTGAACAGGAAGCAATGTGATCCTCACCATTTCTTCTCACCAAGGAGTTACTTAGAAGTACCCATATGGTAGTAAGGTGAATGTCTGTTGCTTTTGTTTACTCAGAGTTCCCTCCCCTTCGGAAAATAAGAACCCTGCAGTTATATTTGGAGAATCACCCTTTGCCCACTCTTAGAGCACGCACCTCTTGTGGAAAGAGAACCTTACGCAGAATCAAGAATGGGCACATGATCCAGTGCCAAAGGATTATAGGAAATGAGAGACAGCTCTAGAATAATTTTGTGTTAGTAAGTGATAAACCTGGAACAGCTAGCAACTACTTTGCGCCCCCCCCCCCCGCAAGCCAGAAAACTGCTCATCAATAGAGCCAACCTAGGAGAACTGAGCAGATATGGAGAGAGACTGAGTAAACCCTAATGACAATTTCAGATGGTGAATCCATCCTCTTTGCAACTCACTCTGTTCCCAAATCTTTCAGAACTCTTGCTTTTGTGAGAAATGCAAGACTATTAAAGCAATATTTTGATGTTATCTAAAGAAGGCAACTCTTGTTTTCACTTTCAGATTGTAAAGTTAATGGGAAGATTTTTTTTCTGAGGTGTCCTAACACAGGACTAGAGAACTTTTACCTCTTTTCTTCTCTTTTTCTATTAAGAATTTATTTTACATACCTCCTACCCCATCTTCAATTTTGGAACCAAGTTCTTGGGCTTCACTATTGAACATATTCATTGTATCTTAAAATATTAATTGCCATGGATATGATAAATTAAGCAAAGTAAATAAACGAGTCAATTTCTAATTAATCAATGTATATGAGCACAACAGAATTGTACTAATCTGTGTTCATACAGAGAGATGTGCTTAAATACTATTATTCAGCATACAAACAGCTTGCAATAAATCATAAGACCACTTTGTCATAGTTTAATAACTTCATTTAATTTACTTATGAACACACCCTCCACTTGTTGTTGTCAAACTTCAAACATAGTAAAACCTTGGTTTGCAAGCATAATTCGTTCAGAAACATACTTGTAATCCAAAGCATTTGTATATCAAAGCGAATTTCAAGAACCATTGGCTCAGTTGTAATCATGTGACATTTGGCATCACATACTACTCATGTTGCAAGGCATCGTTTGTTTATCAAGTTAAAATTATTAGAAATGCTTGCTCGCCTTGTGGAAGAACGCTTGCAGAACAAGGGGCTCACAATCTAAGGTTTTTCTGTACTTCACTTCTAGATAAATATATTTCAAGAATGTTAAAAAAATTAATTGAAATATTCAGTTTTAAATCTTTCAAACTTTTATTACGTTAATATTTCAAATGGCATTGGTCTGTAGAATAACTTAAAGACTATTCTCACACACTTTCATGGCATATGTTAAAGATGCGATATGTGTTTCTAGGTGTTTTTTAATCAAGTTTTGAAAGACATTATCTAATATCAGCTAGTATTTCTTTTTCTTTTTTTTTTTTGTTTTTATTTATTTATTTTGAGAGAGAACATGTGAGCCGGGATGGGACAGAGAGAGAAGGAATTCCAAGCTGGCTCCTCATTGTCACCTCAGAACTTGACATGGTGCTCAATCCCATGAACAGTGACATCACGACATGAGCTGAAATCAAGAGTTGGATGCTCGACCAACTGAGCCACCTAGGCACCCCTAATATAACCTGGTATTTCAATGGTGTTTCATCTGGGACATTCTTCAGATAGATATTTCATATTGCTGACTTGTATACAAAACCAAGTAATGTGTTAGAGCATCACCAGGGATTCAGGCAGAAATGAAGGTTGGGTCCTGGCTGCTCTCCGTAGACTTCTGTTACTAAGCTGAGATTTATACAAAGAAAGACAAGTGAGAACAGGTTTGGGGAGGGAGGAAATGTTGTCAAAGGCATGTTGCTGTTGATACTATTTTTTTTTTGCAAGAACTTTGAATTGGTTGGAGTAATTCTGAAAAGACTCAAAGAAAGAAATTTTCTCTTTTTTGTAAAGTAGAGAGAAAAGATCATGTCGTCTGAGGAAGGAAGAACTATTTTGCAGAAGACAAAATGATGAAAAAGTGGAGGAAGATAAGTGGGAAATATAAAGGGAGAAGAGAGGGGCGCCTGGGTGGCGCAGTCGGTTAAGCGTCCGACTTCAGCCAGGTCACCATCTCACAGTCCGTGAGTTAGAGCCCCGCGTCAGGCTCTGGGCTGATGGCTCAGAGCCTGGAGCTTGTTTCCGATTCTGTGTCTCCCTCTCTCTCTGCCCCTCCCCCGTTCATGCTCTGTCTCTCTCTGTCCCAAAAAAAATAAAAAATAAATAAACGTTGAAAAAAAATTTAAAAAAAATAAAGGGAGAAGAGAGTAGAAGAAGAAGAGAAGGAAGAAAAAAAAAGAAGAGAAGGAAGAGGCAGATGAGCCACACACACACACACAAATGTAGAAAGAGAATGTGTTTTTGGAAAATGTCAGTCCAATTGGCATAGGTTATACCCATTATGGATAACTGATCCAGTACTCTGGTTTCTGGGAACTGGCCCCCTGCCTTCTTTCTTTCTCATATTTTCATGGGTAAGCATATTTAGATAATGTGACTCTGCCTTTGGTCACAAAAGCCTGGTTCAGGGCTAGGCACAAGATCAAGATGGACCAATGGGCTTCTCCCCAAGAGTATGTATAATTCAGAGAGTTTAAACAGAGTCTGGCTGTTCTCTTGAGGAGTAGAGGTGTAGGCTTGGGAGGTGTTGTTGGCATCCATTTTCCATCATGGAGACTTGAAGTGGGAAAATTTGGTTTCAAGAGAAAAGGAAGAAGAAAACCCAGGTCCAGAGGGAAGCGAGGCAATGAGAGATGGAGAGAGCAGGCATACTTGCTTCCAGGAGGTTTTTGTAGTCCAGCTTCCTTGATTTCCATTAGACACCCTTGTATCATCACAATACATTACCTTTCCCTCACCGTGAGCTAGAGTCAGTTACAACCATATGTAATAAAAAATTTTAATCTAAGAACCTTGTGTAAGAACTAAAGATCTAAAAGTACAATAACCATTGTGTGTATATATGCATATGTAAATATGTAAATATCTATTTATATATCTCCACCAGCTCCACAATTAACATTTTAAAGCTGAAAGCAAAATATTTACTAATTCAGCCACCCCATTCAAAATACTTTTTTTTTTTCAACGTTTATTTATTTTTGGGACAGAGAGAGACAGAGCATGAACGGGGGAGGGGCAGAGAGAGAGGGAGACACAGAATCGGAAACAGGCTCCAGGCTCTGAGCCATCAGCCCAGAGCCTGACGCGGGGCTCGAACTCACGGACCGCGAGATCGTGACCTGGCTGAAGTCCGACGCTTAACCGACTGCGCCACCCAGGCGCCCCCAAAATACTTTTTAAAAATGGATATCAGAGTTGCAAAATCACAGTAGGGGAGATGATAAAACACATTCTTGAAACTCTGAAGGAATTGTGATAATGATAATCATCAGCTTGGTGTGCTCCCAGAAGCAATTTAAAATGTTATCCTAAGAATCTTGTCAATGTTATCCTAAGAAATCCACAATGACCCTATCAT
Source organism: Herpailurus yagouaroundi (assembly GCF_014898765.1). Taxonomy (NCBI): domain Eukaryota; kingdom Metazoa; phylum Chordata; class Mammalia; order Carnivora; family Felidae; genus Herpailurus; species Herpailurus yagouaroundi. The sequence continues at coordinate 20,890,867 of NW_024412397.1, forward strand.
TGTGTCAGCTGCACATTTAGTTCTGGTTTTCATACAGGATTCTGATACTTTCTACTTACCTCAACAATGGAACCACATTAAGTACCGCATGGCATCTTTCCAGTTTTAAAAAATATGCTTCCCTAACTATTATTTACTGATTTGTTTCTATGGTTTTCTGAAGTTGCATAAGAGTCAACATCACTACTATTCAGAAAGTAGGGCATGTATTAACAGTCTATATTTTACAATCAAATTTAAAGAATCATTGGAGATTTAATAATTTTGAAAATTAAATTGGAATTTATGTGACCATCAATGATAAATATATGTCAGAATAGCCATGACATTATGCCTTAGTGTTGTTTTATATAAGAGAAGAAGGAAAGGACAAGGGTAGGAAGAGAAGTTTCTTAGAGCATTTAAAACACACTAAATTGCTGTTGCAAAAAGCATCTTATATCTCTTAGCAGGGAGGATGAAGAAAGGCTGTACACGCCATTGCTTGTGAGTCTGTACATTTAGACTAAATTTGTATTTGCTCTATCAGTATGGTAAATGAGTGAAGAAAAAATGTCAGTGCACAAATGGATTTTTTCTCTCTTTTTTTTTTTGAGTTAGTGTGTATAAGGGCTGAAAGATCTATGTTCATTATAGTGAAGATGTTTTAATGTCTACAATTTTTCTAAAAAAGGATGTTGAAGAAAGTTGTTGAAAGACTTTTAAAAAATAAGAGAAACTAATGAGCGTTCAATTCTGATGCATCAGGAAATGGGGAAACAGTGAGGATTTTGAGCAGGGGCAGCTGGGGTTCAGGCTAAATAACCATTTTGGAGAAAGGTGATGAATAGGGCTTTCAGGGTGTTTGGTTCTAGGTGGTGGCAGGATGCCCACGTGCAAACTCTAGAAGCACCTAGAAAAAAAGCAATGGCAATGATAGCATTTGTGAGGTATTTAGAGACAGAGCGTATGACTTATTGGCCAGAGGGAAATTGCCACCCCTTTCAACATTGATCAGAAAGTTTTTGAGAGAAAAACTACACACAAGTTTATGATGCTGAAAAGTTGTAAATTGCCATAGCAAACTGGCGGGAGAGGGACCTCGCCTGTACACTGACTTTTGTGGTAAGCTGACTCTTTTTAAAAGTTTTCCTTGTCTGACACAGTCTTGTTATTTTATATATTTTTGCCAGACTCAATAATAGAAGTGAGAGCTAGGCTGGGAGCAATAGAGAAGGGGGCGGGGGAGGAAGGGGAACAAATATCGCTCTATTACAGCCAAAGAAGTACATTCAGACCAAATAGTCAATTCTTAATTACATTTATGAGGAATCTTGTTCTTTTTATTATATCATGAAGGAAATAAGGAAATACAGTTTGCAATTTAAATCAATCTTTAAGGAGGCAAAAGGGAAAATTAAGACAAATAGCAAACAAACTAAAGGTAATACTTCATGTTGAATGTAGTCACCCTGAAGAACGAGAGCTAAGAACACAAATAATATACTTCTTGTACACAAACCACATCAGTATATCTTTTCTCTGATTACTTAAATAATAGGTAAGCTATCTCCATGCTGCTTACGAAATTTCTCCTATATCCTTCCAGTTTTTATTGGAAGACTTTCCACTGACTTTTAAGTGTAGCTAAAGCACAATCAGACTGTGCAGGCATGCTGGGTTGCTGAAGTACTGCCCTGATTTCTCACTTTGTAAAAGTCAGTTTTCACAGCAATGCATTTCTATAACACTTCCTCATTCGCTGCCAGCCCCCAGCCCCAGCCCCAGCTGGTCGGCAAGTATTTTGAACACCATTTCTCTTCTTTCTCCTGATTCACCGTCCATCATTCTTGCCTCCTTTACATCTACGGACCAAAGCTCAAATTCCTCATTGCTGTAACGACTCCTTCACCGTATGAAAAATACTGTGAATGGAAGCAATGCTCTCACTTCTTCCAAAATGTATGAAAAAAGACCTCCCCAAAACACTTCTCCCTCCAAACTGAATAAAGAATGCTTCTAAATACCCCATTTGTATATGTAAATCTATGTTAGGGTAATTAGTTTCACTCATTCATCAAATATGCCTTGTATGTGGACCGCCTGGGTGGCTCAGTCAGTTGAGCGTCTGACTCGATTTCAGCTCAGGTCATGATCTCACGATTCGTGAGATGAAGCCCCACATCGAGCTCTCTCTATGCTGACAGCTTGGATCCTGCATGGAATTCTCTCTCTCCCTCTCTGCCTCTCCCCTTCTTGTGCTCTCTCTCCCCAAATAAATAAATAAACTTAAAAAAAATAGACTTGTGTGACTAATTGGGAGCTGGAGTTATTCTAGGCACTGTGGACACAAATGAGTAAGCCTCCAGAGCTTTCGCAGTCCCAGACAGGCATATAAATCAACAATTGCAGACCTATATTGAAGACGTCTACATAGAAATCTGCACAGAGCATCATGGCAACACTCACTGGAATGTTTCCTCCAGGAGTGTAAGGAAGTCATCTGTTTTGCTCATTGCTGGTCTTACAATCTCCCAAAAGGAACAATGACACCTCTCTTCTGAGTTGTCCTTCCTGTGATTCACTCAACCACAGGAGATGGAGGTTTCAGGAAACTAAGGATGGAAAGCAGCCATTTGAGCTTTGTCAACTCCTATTGTCTAAAAATTGCAGGGCCCAGTAATTCTCACATAGGACCCAGGCTGCCCCTGCTCTCTGAAGGGGAGGGACCTGATTTTACGAATGTTCCAGGCCACTGAGAATGGCCAGTTCACTTGCTCTTTGGGGTGAAATACAAGGTGTGTGGAGAGTAGTGGGTGAGGGGCTCTGCCTGTAGCCAGGAATGGCTTGTCTGAGAAGGCAACCGTCCCAAGATGGAGACGGGTCCTAACCTTCTTTCCTCAAAGCTGAGATTATGAGCAACTTTCTTTCCTCATTGGAAACACTGTAGGGCCATTTTCTTTTTTTTTTTTTTTAAATGCTCCAGTCAGGTAATTTCAGTTTGCAAATAAACAGGATTTATGCCAAGAGATTTGCAAATACTACCTGTTCTGTCTTTGTGCCACATACAGCCTATTTTCTGATGAAAGGGCGCCTAAATCTTGGAGTAACTTCCTTAAGCGCTATGATCACAGTATATTAACTCCAGTATTGTTTCCACAAGAAGCCACCTGTGGAAATGCTGGAAGGTCATAGCATTTTCCTACAGTTACCTTATAATATCAGCATGCTCCTCAGTATTTGGCATTCTGCCAAGTATGTGATGATGAGGGACGACGCTGCTCATATGGGGGTTCATATGAGGGTGGGGGAGGAGGTTGGGAACACTGGGAACTGGCTGGGTCACAAAGAGGGGGGCAGTATGGGCCTTCAGGAAAGAGACAGCATGATCAAAGGTGGAGTGGAGGCAGCATGGCTAACACAAAGCAGCTACATCAGGGGGTGGCAGGAGATGAAGATAAAGAAATAGACGAGGGCTAGACTTCAGGGGACACCGTGTCAGATTCAATTCACCAGAACAGTTATTCTGGGGTCAGACTCCATGTGGCCGACATATATTAGTGGCATCCCAAAGGCCAGGATACAAAACTTGGCAGTTGAAAGAGATGGGGAGAGTTTCTGGATGCTGGAAGGACCATATCATTGCCTGGGGCAGCAGCTTGTTGGAGATAAATCCCTAGATACTCTTTCCTTGGCAATGTGATGCCAGGGTGACAAACATTAGGCCAAGAAATTCAGCCTGTTCTCTGGAAGAATTATGGATGGAATATTGTTAATTTGGCATTAATTCCAGACTCAAGGAAAAGGTCTAAAGTGCAGCTGCTATGTTCCATCATTTAGCTAATGGGAGCTTGAAAATTTGCCAGACGTCATTTCTGGGCTTCACATGATTTCAGAGCTGCCTTTTGTTGACACTGTGATCATTGCCTCCTCTAGGCCAGAGCTATATAAAAGGGGAATGACAGACACATTCCCAGGTTGAGGCTGGGTGAAAAGCTGAACCACCTGCTCCAAGGTCAGGTCTTTGGAAGAAGCAACGGGAAGGACAAAGGCCAAGTTCCTCCCAGGATGCAAGAGCAACAACTGACAGCCTGAAAGGCACATAGGTGCCTTTTGTATTTATTTCTTCAACCACTGGGCAGATGTTTGGTATGGGCCTAGTGTCTCTAAGCACAGCGCTAGGCTCTGGGGATGCAGCATACAAAACACAAAGAGCCACTGATGGAGAGAGGGGAGACTGACAACATACAAACGAATATAACACTGTCAGATGGAAGTAGGTTCAATCAGAAAAATAATAAAGCAGGCTAGTGAGATAGAGAATGACAACAAAAGATGCCATTTTAGAGTCGTGAGCAATTATTGAACAGCATTTCTCTGCTGTAAATTAGAACTGAATAGTCTCAATCTCTCTAGGCTGTAACAAGAATTAAATGCAATGTAGTTACAAAAGACTCTGGAATATAGCAAGTAGCCAATAATCAGTAGCTTATGTTACGATGGGGGGGGGGGGGGTAAGACCATTATAGAAATTAAGTTCTATTAGAATTTGGAATGCTGTCAACTTTCCTGGTTCAATTTTGGCTTCATTCCTCAAAATCCATATAGGCTTTGCCACTTACTTTTCTCTCCAGGTCTGTTTTCTCATCTGTAAAATGGAATAATAGAAGTCCCTTCTTGTTAACCCTTGGAAGAGTTAATGAGGCAATACATACAAAGTGCTTAGCTCTGAGCCAGTCACATAAAATAGATGTTCGGTATAAGTTATCTATTAATACGGCAACCTCATCAGTGAAGTTTTTCCCAGCATGAAAATCAGCCTTCTGAGGTTATAATTATTTCTGAACAGTAATACATGATTGTTTTTTCTTGTAGCATTCACTTTTTAGGGGGGAAAGTAAAGTTTTGGTTGAAAGCACAGATAGGTGGAGATACCATGTGTATATTTTAGCTATTCACACACAATTTCTTAAAGACATTTCTGGTTAGCATTGGAAGGCAATGATATGTTAGAAAAAAATAGATATATTTCCTACTATTCAGAAGTCCAATTAATTGGCACTTTCTGGTCTTAGGAAGTAGCATCTATCTTGCATCATGTGTCTGTATCCCCTGCTAGAATGTGCATTCTTATGTAAGAAAATCTTCCTAATTGATTCTTCCTTATTCACCTAAGTTAGAGCCTGGCAGAGTTAAGTGCTTGGAAGATAAGGTTAATTTGTCTTGAGCAGCATGATGGAAAGGAATACATAAACAATAGCCACAGTGATAGAACAGAGGCCATTATACTAGGCCACACTTGTATGGAATGGAACCTGGGCTCACCATCATGGCCATACCCCCTTCTCTTTCCTCTTCAGAGCCTCCATGGTATGTTTCCTTTGGGGAAAATCAGGCCCAAGTCATCTCCCCCTTTGGGTCCCCACCTCCCCTGCCTCTTTAGCTACTTCTCTAGCGCAGCCTGCCATGGAGACTGAGCTTCAATTTAGAAAGTCCACCCAGGAACATTTGAGGATGGGCATTGCTACACTGAATCATGGCCTTCGGGACAGGGAAGTATTGATCCCTCTGCTTGCTTGACTCATAAAAACATTCATTTTCTTTTGTGGTTTAGAGAATGAAGTTTCAAAGCCAATGTCTACTCAATCCAATTAAATTCAGGACAAAATATGACATGATCTTTGGCAAGTGAACCAAATAGGATTGGTGAAGATAAAGAAGGAGATACAGGCATGACAATTCGACCACAGATTTTTTTTTTTAATTCTGAAAATACATTGGATTTGCAGTTGCACATAAAAAAGTAATCAAGTACAAAATGCATGAAAAGAGCATGGAATCAAATTATGAAGAAAACCAGTATTATTCTGCCAGACAGCAAAGGGAAAGTTGTATGAAGAAATGAGCAAACAAACGAAAGCAGTGAGAAGCAAATGTAATAAAGCACATACAGTGGGATAGCATCTAGCCTGGTGATCGTATATAGTATATCTCTAACAACAGTGTGTTAAATAGGTTAATGAGTAAGAAGCATTGCTCATTAAATATGCAACAAATTCATTATAAAATATATCTTAAGTATTGCTTTGCAATAACTAGGAAAGGGACTGGGTGTAGAGTAAAGATTTTAACTGTCCTTTAGTGTAATTAGTTCAATGCAAAATATCTCTTATTCTCACACTGGGTGTCTATTTGAAATTTGGAGGCACACAACTTTTAAAATGAAAGATTTCACATTTTGATTCAAATTGCTGCATGGAAATGTGGGAGCAATCAATACGGATAAGCCTAGAGGCCAATGCAGAATTAAGGATGAGACACCAAAACATTCTCTTTTCTCCAGCAGAGGAAGGAGAGCCCTTATTCCCAGGCTTCATTTGCACATGCTGTTATTCACAGATGAATAAAGCGTGCCACTTTGTTAGTCACCCCCTGGGTCCAGAGCACGTAAGCACAGAGAGGAAATAGGCCAAGAACCATTGGCATCCAACCCATGATACATTATGCTACTAAATATCTGGCATGGCAATTGGCTAAACCTCATCAGCCAGCTGCCAAATGTCATTTAACAAAGCAGTCCCCATTCAGGACCTCTATGTGACTATACTGATAATATTATCATTGGAGGTGAAGAGACACATTCCTTAAAGAAACTCATCATTAGAAACAAACATGGCAGCTTATCAAAAGCAAAAGCAACATGAAGAAATTAAAGAGGAGATTTTAAATAAACCAGGGTGTGGGTTTGCATGTGTGTTAAGTGCAAATGTGGGCCTTTATTTCACCAAGTAATATAGATGATATATTTTTCTCTTAATTGCCTAAATTCATGACTAGACCTCCCCAACACCATAAATAAAGCAAATATTTATTCTTGCCAGCAGCCTTCAGATCACAGTGTCCAAGACTGCTTGGGTTTTCATGCTTCCTTCTAACTATTTTGGGAAAACTGAGTGAAGATTTCTCCTCAGTCTGGCTCCTGTACAAAAAGAAATATCCTTTGTAACTATGCCAAGCATGAAGTCAAATATGATGTTTCAAATTGAGAGTGGAAGAGTTCCTTTAATGAACTTTTATCTTATTTTGCATGGTCTTATTGGGCAATATCACCCCTAAACACACACACACACACACACACACACACACACACACACACACACTCCTCAACTATCAGCTTCACCCCTATCATACTCCTCTTCTATTTGTAACCCAGATCTCTCACCTCAGCTCTAAATTCATATCTATTATTAGGCACTTCAAAATGAAATGTGTCCAAGATTGAGCTCATCGCCTCTCTACTGTTAGAAATGTTTCCCTTACTCTGACTTCTCTTTATGAGTGGTACATACATGAATCTAGTCTCAACCCAGTCAAGATTCTGAGTCATTGAATACTCCTATGTCTCCTTAAATTTCTGAATCAGTTCCATTGAAAAATAATGTTGAATTTTACCTGCAGAAAACTTTTTTCAGTACCCAATTGACCAACCAGACTGTCACTGCCTTAGCCTGGACTCAGCATTTTCTGGATGGTGGCAACCACTACACAATGGTCCCCTTCTCCAGTCTAACTGCAGTCTGAACTGTCCTTCATTCTGCACTAAACCTTTAAAATATCCATCTGAGGGGCACCTGGGTGGCTGAGTCAGTTAAGCATCTGACTTTGGACTTTGGCTTAGGTCATGATCTCACAGTTTGTGAGTTTGAGCCCCACACTGGGCTCTGTACTGATAGCACAAGGCCTGCTTGTGATTCTCTCTCATCCTCTCTCTCTGCCCCTCCCCCACTTGTCCTCTCTCTCTCTCTCTCTCTCTCTCTCTCAAAATTAAACATTAAAAAATATATATCCATATGATCATGTCCAGCCATTGCTGAAGATCCTTCCATTTAACAGAAAAGGGACAGAACTTAAATGAGGAAAACTATATTCTCTGCCCCAAAATTAACATATAAATTATAATGCAATTCTCATTAGAACCCCAATAAGATTATTTGAATTGGATCAAATGATGCCAATATTTATATGGAATAATAAATGCTAGAGAAAACTTTGGAAAAGAGTGTCAAGGGAAGGATAAGCCTTACCAAATCAAATAGTAGAAAGTACCATGTGGCTACTATGAAAACACATGGTATTGGTATAGGGATAGAAAAATAGATTAAGGAAACAGAAAATCCAAAAATAGATCCCAGAATATAGAATCACTTAGGATATGATAAAGGTATTTTATTTCAAGGCAGTGAGGGAAACAGTAATTTATTTAATACATAGTGTTGGCCCAATGGGCGATTAACTAGAAAGAAATGAAATTTGACCACTAACACACATTGTATACAAAAATAAATACCACATGGATTAAAGACTTAACTGTAATATATAAAACCACCAAATCGTCCAAGAATGTCCCAGTGAATGCATATGTAACATAGGAGAAACAAAGACCCTCTTAACCACAGCTAGAAATCCAACGCTATAAATTAAAAGATACTACATAAAAGTTAAATCCTTTGTGTGGCAAAACACACTACTAACAAAGTCACTAGACAAACAATAGATTTTGAATAAATATTATTATTGCAGAGGAGAGACAAAGAACTCTCAAAAATTAATAGAAAAAAAAAGGAGAGAGAATAGAAAGAAGTTACTTTCAAAAAGGCAAACCTAAAAAGTAGATGAATATAAGAGTTAGTGCTCTTATGTAGTAATGTGATGCAGTTGGGTACATAATGGATTGTCAAAGCAAAAAAGAACTCTATTGCCCAGTGCTGGAAGAGTTGTGGAGCAAAGTACTCTCATATGCTGTCAGCAGACATGTGTGTTGTTACAGTCTTCGGGGAATGTAATCTGGCAGTTTATTAAAACTAGGTCTTTACTCTAGAAAAAGAAACACCAGTTTGTAAGGATATATATGCATATGTATGGGAGTATCTATCCTAGAAACAAAGAAAAACATACAAATAGATGAAGAGGCAAACTATTAAATAACTTGGGAATGTGGTGCCTTGACATTTTATGAAGACATAAAAATGTAAGCTTACTTGAAAGAATTTTAAAGAGGCATTAAGAAAAGCAAGATGCAGAAAAATGTATACGATATGAGCAAATTTTTATAAAACAGTGGCAGCCCCATCTATGTACGTCTGTGTGTTTTTACAAATTTGTATATGACTGTATGAACCATGAGAAAAACCAAAAAGGTTAGATTAGATTGTCGACGCTGATTGTCCCAAGTGCACAGTTTGGTGATGAGAATGTAAGAGGAAAGGAAAAATCAAATACAGAAAGACTGTATGTGTTCACTTGCAGCATAGATGAAAATTATGTGTATTTTGAATGTAGGAAAGAGAATTTAAAGTTCTCGATGGCTCTTTATTGGTTCAGGTAGTTTTTTTTTAAGTTTTTTTAAGTTTTTATTTAAGTTTATTTATTATTTATTTTGAGCACTTTGAGCACAAGTGGGGGAGGGGTACAAAGAGAAACCCAAGCAGGCTCTGTGCTGCCAGCGCAGAGCCCCAGGTGGGGCTGGAAACCACAAAGCTACAAGAACATGACCTGAGCAGAAACCAAGAGTTGGACGCTCAACTGACTGAGTCACCCAGGCACCCCAAGGCAATTTTTTAAAAAAACATTTAAAAATTGTTTGCCATTCAAGGCTCTTCACGATTTCACCATTGCCTATTATTCCAGCGTCATATCTCTACATTTTCACAAACACCTCATGCTCTCTCCATAGGGAACATTTTTCCATTCCTATATATGCTCCATTCTCTAACCCTATCTTATCTTTGGATTTTCTTTTAAAAGGATTTCTTCTTTAATTACCCATTGAATTTCTACTTATCCTTCAATATGAGCTCATGTCACCTCCTCCAGGATGTCCATCCACTCCCTCTATACCTTCCTTGTCTTCACTCTGCAGGCTACTACTCAATAGTATGATGATTACTATTTACCTGTCTTACATCTCTATCAGCCTGGGGATTCTCAGAAGAAAGGATTATCTCTTAGTTAACATTATATTCGTGATCATCATTTCATCTTCCCACCAGCTCCCTCAACATAGGCATTCTCTGAAATGATTCTAGCAAAACATTCCCTTACAATCTGATTATTGGAAATAAGGCTGAACTTGCTGTGTCCACACAATAAGTAAAGTTCAATCATACAATAATAGCAACATTCTACATGCAGAGGGTGGTACTTGTGGTTATCTTGTGTGCTCTTAGGTGATCTGTGGGAAACAAATTTGCAAAAGAACCAAGGTCTGATTTCAGCTGTTTTGAGGATTGACTACATGAAATGAAATAAATGTATATTAAATAAACAAAAATAGGAAGATAAACAATATTCATGGACTTTGTAGTATTCTGGGTCAGTGTCTAAAATATAGAAGCAAAGTGATTGCCTAATTGTGTTTGTGGACTCCTTGATACAAATATTTTTAGATGTATGTTGTTTTCAAGAAAGACCATTAGTCAGTCACCATCTACTTTAAGAAATTCTTTCAGAAATACAAGGAGCTAAATGACTATTGCAATTAAATGCCCTTATGGTTGTTATCTTTCCAGGGCACCATACTATGAATTCTAACCATTTAGCTGTTGGAACAGCTGGGCAACTCCTGAAAAATCAATACTACGTACTGCACATCAGTGTGAGCCACTGAGTAAACCTTGGTTATGTGTGGAGTTATTTACTCTTCCAGGCTATTTACCCATGTGAAAACCTGCTTGGGGAGTATTAGAGCAAACATTTCAGAGAGGAAATGAAGAAAGTAGTTTAGTGTTTCATTTCCTTTAAGCAATATGTTAAAAGTACAGGATAAAAGAAAAAATCTCTGGTTTCCAGTGGGGAAAACCTTGTCATAAGCTAAAGTTTTCCCACTTTCTCTGAGTCTAGCATCCAACTTTGTATTCATTCACAAATTAAGTGAATTGGACGTGTGTCAGCTGTGGCCAAATGCTTCTTTTCTTGTCATTTGGCACAATTAAAGGAAGAGCCAAAAATGAACTACTAACAACCTTCTGAAGAAGCCATTAGAAAAGTCACATCATGATGCATTAGAGATGATTTAGCTCCGTGATTTACATTGAAAATTCCCTAGGCGGTCATTGCTTCTTTACTTCAGAATGCATAACTGGAATGACATTTCAAAACTAACAAACTGAGTACTTTATCTCTGGGAAACCAGCACACAAACTACCAGCGAGGATGTGAAACATAAGCCAGTCACCTGCACGTTATCTTACATAGATCTCTAGTACTTCATGCACTTTGTGATGCCTTTTGGCATATTTCATGGATTTGTATGCACAGGTAAGACACAAATGAAATATAAAGAGCATGCATTACACCAACATAGACATTTAGGTCTGGGAGGTATTTTAGCACTTATTTAATCTAATCAGTTCATTTTATAAATGGGGGTGAAATGAGACCTGAACACATTAAATTACCTACTGAAATCATAAGGCAGTGGAGGGCAAAGTCAGGAATGAAACCCTAGTGTCCTAAATCCTAATCTGGTGCTCTTTGCATATGCCTACCTGCTTCTACTCAACCCATTAAACACCCTCTCTAAGCTAAATGTACAAAGTCATCACTCCCCTTTTATTCATCAGTAATGACCACATTTATAATGTTCCATGCTTGCTTTGCTTTATATTTCTTTTTATTATTTGCTGCTTTTGATACTCCCTGGAAATTACATCATGTAAATTATAAAATGGTGCAATGGAATAAAGCCACGTGTTACTTTGTGCAGCTATTACAAATCTGGAGCTGAACTCTGGTCATTCTTAGATGTACTGAGGTCTAAAATTGGCAGTTCCAGAGGTATGATTGTTGAACACTAATTCTAAAAATGAGCCACAACAAAAACATTTGAGTTTTATCGTAAATTAATTTCAAAGAGTACAGTTCCCGCTAGAAGAACTCAATGTCTATTACTAGTACGTTAAAGGATCTGAGAAGTCCTGCTGTAAATAAATGAGTTTAACTTTACTTAACCCATTATTTATCAAACATATTTGAATATGGAAGCTCTTTCCATGTGTGTACCTAACACCAGTTTCTGTCAGAACTAATCTTCCACAGAACAAACATTAGTAAGTTGCCTCATCACAGTGAGCAATGGGGTGTAGAGTAATATTTCATCGTTTGATATTTCATTTTATTGGAAAGTATCAACAAATGTTCCTGCAGGTAGCCCATTATATGGCAGAAGTAGGTAAACAGAGAGGCAGGGAGAAGGTATAGGAAGCTAACAATGACTCTAGACCTCTTGAGTCTATAATCTCATTGTGTATACATAAGACAAACATACAAATAAGCAAAATCATAAGGCGGTGAATAGTTCAGCATCCAGTATCTCCATAAAGCACAGATGAAGGTGTTAGGATTTTAGACTTGGAACACAACTGGGTCAAAGTACATTTTAAATTAGACCCTGATATATACATATGTATATATGTACACACACACACATACACAGAAAGGAGAGTGCTTTCCACTAAAGTGATCAATACATGTTTGCTTAACAAATGAAGGACTTTCTGGACTGGGAAGCAGCATGAGCAATACCTTAAATTCAAATGGAATGTAAAATGTTAGTCATGAAGAAGCATCTACGTTGCCTGGAGTGGGCCAGAGGTGGGCACTGTGCTAAAGCAGAAAGGAAATTGAGACTGGAGTGGCAGAATACCAGCAGAATTGAAAAATCTTTATTCTCATGAGAATTCAAGAGTCTTCCTGAAGCTGCATGCCTTTCCTTATTCATCCTTAGCATCTTGCGCACAGCCTGGGCATGAAATAGGCATTTAAAAGATGTTGGTTCATTAAAAGGAAAGACGAATGTGCACGAAGGAAAGAAGTACAACAGAGAACACCTGAAGGATCTGTCTTTGGAAAGTAAGATGACATAAGCAGCTGCTTTTGAAAATAAATCTGATTGGTGACGTTTGGGGTAAGTGGGGGTAGTGAGACACCACAGACAGTCTATGTCGGTTAGAGGACAAAGGTAGGAGTTTTAGGACAAACTTCTACCCTAGAATGGACAAATTTGAGATGCACTTGGAAGGAAGAATCAATAAGCCTGAAGAGCAACTAAATAAACAAAAACAGAGACAGTAGAAAATAGCAACCAACTTTAAACCTAAGAGATTGACAGTGTCATTAATAGACAAAGGAAAATTCCAAAGAGGAATAGACCTTGTAGAAGAATTAAGTGCTGAGGCATTATGGCAAAAGTCCAGCAGGAGATGTCCCATCACTATGACAGTGACATAGGAGAACAGAACTGCTTGCAACACACTCATCCAACTTAGCTCATTTTCCAGTGAGGTGTGGATATGATTCTTACCACCCCTATTTTGCAGATGGGAAAAATGAGTAGCAGAAACATCAGATTTTGTTCTAAAAACATACTCTCAGCAGGGAGTATAGCCAAGACGTTAATCCCTATTTCTTGATTTTATGTTCCATGTTCTTTTACACTATTACATTTCAGGATATAGAATTGAAAGAAACTGTCCAGAGATAAAGATTTAAAATTTGCTCACATAGATATGGGCATTGGAATAGCAGAATAGCATTTACTCTGTGAGAACTGAGTTCTATTGGATAAACTTTAACTGGGTACCTTGAATATGCATGGCTCTGTGACCTCAATGAGGGAATGGAAAGATGACAAGCATAGGTTCAAGAATATACATCTAGGAAAGGTGAAGAAGTGAGAGGAACCAATAAACAAGCCAAATTAAGTAGAAACCAAGTTACCTACTGTTTCATGATACCTACTACATGCAAAGACAGGGCATAGTTACCAAAGAAGAAGGTACAAACAAGAAAGTACCATGTTTCAGATGTCAGTACTGGCAAAGAGGATGGTTTAATTAGAGGTGACAAGTGCCACAACCAGGGAGTGAGAACTCAGAAAATGTTCCCTTCTCAATAATTCTTCCCTTTGGGCAAACCAAGAATGGAAAACATGCTCAACTAATACCTCTTATTCGTCCATGTTTTCAGTTTTTACTAGGACCAGACTCTTCCTGGAGTCCTGGATTGAGTAAGGGGCTTTAGTACTTAAAACAGATGGGGCCGAGGGAGAAGAAACAAATGATGCATAGGGATTTAAGGGCAAAAGACTGAATCATAAAATGTTTCAAATATATTTGAATGACAGACTCCTCCTATTCCCTTTCTCCCTCTGCCAAACACAATTAGAGGAATCAAATAAAAATATTATGATATGCAGGGTATTCCAGCTTATCACTTGCCTCCCAGCATTCTCTCCCACAAAAGCCAGACACACTGCACATTTGTGATCATTTGTGACCATCACACAATGATCAGTGTATCAATACACCATGTATTACAGTATTATATGCTCTTGGGAGTGCATTCTAGTGCATTACGATAATCTCCATCAACCAAAATCAGGCATACCTTCATGGTTTTGTTCAAATACTACCTTCCCCAGGACACCTTCCCTGAACACCTTTGCCTGAAATGATCTCTGCCTTTCTGAGCTCTTTAGCTCTTTGTGTTTAGAAAAAAACTGACACTCACAGGTCTGTACTGTGACTTTTCAAAAAAACATCATCCATAAAAATATGAATTATGAAAACAATTTAAATGCCCCAAATAATGGCAGATAAATATTTGAACCATGGTACTTTCACTTCAGAGCTTTTCCCTTACTCTCATTTATTCTTTTTTGTATATATTATTTACCCTTTTGAGTTTTAAGTTCCATGATGGCAAGGGCCAAGTTTGATGGATCATAATATTCATCAAAGCATTGAGCATTGAGACTTAATAAATATTTGATGAATTAATTAATTAATCAGAAAAATAAATGTGAAGTAAGATAACCTTTAGTTTAAGCATTTATTCTTCTACGCCTGGACATGCTGTGACACACTATTATAGGTGTTGGGGACATGGGTGTGAGAGAAACAGTAAAAATCCCCACCCACACCGCCTACAGACTAGAAGAAGGAGCCATAAAATATGCAAATAAAGGAGTGAAATATTTGCCAAAGAGTGATAAGTGCTAGGAAGAATAATAAAGGAAGGAGGAAGGATAAGTAGTGGACAGGGGGAAGAGGGAGATGCATAATTTTAATTTTTGTTAAGATTTTCTTTCTCCTCTGGGTCTTTATTTTTTTTATTTTAATTCCAGTTAACATGAAGAGTCATATTCGTTTCAGGTGTACAATATAGTGATTCAACAATTCTGTACACTACTCAGTGATCATCATAAGTATACCCTTAATCCCTCCCATTTACCTATTTCACCCATCTCCTCTCTGGTAACCATCTATTTGTTCTCGAAGGTAAGAGTCTGTTTTTTGGTTTGTCTCTCTTTTTTTTCCTCTGCTTGTTTGTTTTGTTTCTTAAATCCCATATATGAGTGAAATCATAAGGTACTTGTCTTTCTGATTTATTTCATTTAGCAATATACTTTCTAGCTGTATCCATGTTGTTGCAAATGGCAAGATTTCATTCCTTTCACAGTTAATATTCCATTACACACACACACACACACACACACACACACACACACACACGCCACCTCTTCTTTATCCATTCATCTATCAATGGATATGTGGGCTGCTTCCATAATTTTGCAAATAATACTGCAATAAACATAGGGGTGGGTATATCTTTCCAAATTAGTGTTTTCTTATTCTTTCCAGTAGTGGAATTACTGGATCATATGGTAATTCTTTTTAATTTTTTGAGAAACCTGCATACTGTTTCCCAGAGTGGCTGCACTAGTTTGCAGAGTGGTTGCACTAACAGTGCATGAGTGTTCCTTTTTCTCCACATGCTTGACAACACTTGTTGTTTGTTGTTGTTTTTTTTATTTTAGCCATTCTGACAGGTATGAGCGATATCTCATTGTGGTTACAACTGATACTTCCTTTTCGATGAATGATGTTAAGTATCTTTGCATGTGTCTGTTGGCTATCTGTATGTTTTCTTTGAAGAAATGTCTATTCATGTCTTCTGCCCATTTTTAATTGGATTATGTGTTTTTTTGGTACTGAGTTGTACAAGTTCTTTATATATTCTGGATACTAATCCTTTATTGGATAGATATGTCATTTGCAAATATCTTTTCCCATTCAGTAGGTTGTCTTTTAATTTTGTTGACTGTTTCCTTTGCTGTTCAGAAGCTTTTTATTTTGATGTAGTCTCAAAAATTTTTGCTTTTGTTTCCCTTGCCTCAGGAAACATATCTTTAAAAAAAATTGCTATGGCCAATGTTAGAGAAATTATTGCCTGTGATCTCTTCTAGGATCTTTATGTTTTTAGGTCTCATAGTAGATCCTTGGGAAATGAGCAATTTTAAATAAGACAATCAAGGAAGACCTCAACAATAAAGTAATCTTTGACTGAAGTATTTAAGGAAATCACTGGATAAGCCATGCACATATCTGAGGGAAGACTATTCCCAAGAAACAGAACAGCAAGTGTAAAGGCTCAAAACAAAACTGCCCTTTGGTTGTTAAAGGATGACCAAAGAGACCAATGAGGCTAAAGCAGAGTGAGCAACAGTAGAAGAGAATAATGATAGACTGTAAGGGAGTATATTAGTTTCCCAGGGCAGCCCTAACCAATTATCACAAACTGGGTGGCTTAAAACAACAGAGATTTATCAGAAGTCCAAAATCAAGATGTCACCATCCCATGGCTCTCTCCTAGCTTCTGGTGATCAGTGGCAATCCTTGGCACTCCTTAGCTTGTAGACACATGGTGCCAATGTCTACATTCATCTTCACATTTCCTTCTCTGCGTTTCTGTCTTCTCCTTTGGATTGGATTTAGGATTCACCCTAATCCAGTAGAATCTCATCTCAATCCTTACCTTAATTAATTCTGTG
This sequence comes from Herpailurus yagouaroundi, assembly GCF_014898765.1. Taxonomy (NCBI): domain Eukaryota; kingdom Metazoa; phylum Chordata; class Mammalia; order Carnivora; family Felidae; genus Herpailurus; species Herpailurus yagouaroundi. The sequence continues at coordinate 20,907,737 of NW_024412397.1, forward strand.
AAGACCTTAAAGGTCACCATCTGAGGTTCTAGGTGGACATAAATTGGTGGAGACAATATTTAACCTATCGTGGGAAGCAAGCAAGAAGTACCAAGAGCAGGTGGGAGGCCATTCAGGTGTCAATAATCCATTTGTAGGATCATGTGGCTTGAGTTGGTGACATGGAGGTGGTAAGAAGATATATTTTTAATACAGCCAATGGGATTTATTGACACATAGAATTATGATTTACTGGGTTTTTCTTCTTCACTGATTTGTAAATAAGAGAAACATTGATGCTTGGATTGAAAGAGTTATGTGGCAGCCCAGTAGTTATTGCCTGTTTGAGTCTGCTGTAAATAGTGGATAAACCCAAATTATGGTTTACAAACAATTGTATGTAGGCAGAGGAAGTTTTCCAGATTTAGTATTCAGTGTTTCTTATTTCGTGTTTCTTATTAAGTATGTTTATGACAATATATTTTGTTGCAATTCAAATAAAGCAAAATTTTAAAGATAAACACAGTTGACTCTTAAGCAACACAGGGATTAGGGGTACTGATCCCTATCCAGTTGAAAATCCAGGTATAACTTTTGACTCCCCCCAAAATTATTAATAGCCTACTGTTGACCAGAAATCCTTATTGATTACATGAACAGTTGACTAACACCATTTTCCATGTTATATGTATTATATACTGTATTCTTACAATAAAGCAAGCTAGAGGAAAGAAAATATTATTAAAAGAATCATAAGGAAGAGATCATAAGGAAGGATGCATCTACAGTACTGTATTTATCGAAAAAGGATCCATGTACAAGTGGACTGCACACAGTTCAAACAACATGGGTTTGAACTGACAAAGATTAACCTTAAATTGTTCTAAGGACAGGAAATACAGTCACATGGCAGGGATAGATAAATGTATTACATTTCTTATGCAAACGCTAGAACCAAAACAACTCTATATTCTGATTCACTGCATCTATTTGCATGGAAATATTTCTCTTTAGGGAAGAAAACTGATCCCACCCATCTAAGAAAGCAGGCTTGTAACTAAAAGAGCCTTAGGAGTTGGGCTTAGCTGGAAAAATAATAATGAGAATCAATATGAACTTCTAAGTGCTTTGGTAACAGTTTCAGCTGAAATCTTGATTTACTTCCCAAGCTATAACCTCAGGGAGACAGGACATGCAGGAAGAATGAAGGAAATGAAATACTATAAATTATCCCCATTGTGGTATCAGATCCTCAAGCAAATTTCTCAGTATTCAGTACAAAATAAAGACCAAGCAAGTCCCTTATTTAACAATTGCCTCTCTATGGACCTTTCCTATTGATTCAACAATGGTCTCTTGTTATTTATTATCTAAGGAATATTCTTCCATTTTTTAAGATTGGCATTCAAAGACCTCTTATCTAACTTTCAGACTTTGTCCTCTTTTCAAAAGAGAACTCAGGGGGCTCCAGTTAAAGACATTCAATGTCCCTCCAAACATGGCATCCTCTTAATACTTCACTACAGGCATTACAGTATGGGTATCACTTCCTTTCAGTTAAAAAAAACACTGGTCTGAAAGCAGCTTGCAAGTAGCTAATTGGAAACATCTTTATTATAAGTATTTTTCTTTTAATTGAAGTATAATTGATTATAACAATATATTAATTTCAGGTGCATAACATAATGACTCAATATTTGCATATGTTGTGAAGCAATCACCGTAAGTCTAGTTACAATCCATTTCCTTACATAGAACATTTTTTTAAGTCTAGTTACAATCCATTTCCTTACATAGAACATTTTTTTTTCCTTGTAACGAGAACATTTAAGGTACTCTCTTGGCAACTTTCAAATATGCACTACAATATTATTAACTGTTGTCACCATGCAGTACATTACAACCACATGACTTACTAATTTTATAACTTGAATTTGTACCTCTTGACCCCATTCAGCCATTTTTCTAGCTCCCCTAACCACATCCCCTCTGCAACCACCATTCTGTTCTTGGTATCTGTGAGTTTTGCTCTGTTTGTTCATTTATCTTGTTTTTTAGATTCCACATGTAAGTGAAATCATGGTATTTTTCTTCTCTGTATAATTTATTTCACTTAGCATAATACCCTCAAGGTTGATCCATGTTGTTGCAAATGGCAAGATTTTGTTATTTTTTATGGCTGAGTAGAATTCCATTATATATATTATATAATATATATATAATGGGCATTTGAGTTATTCCCATATTTTGGCTATTGTAAATAATGGTGCAATGAACATAGGGGTGTATATATATTTTTGAATTCGTGTTTTCATATTTCTTCAGATAAATACCCAGAAGTGTAATTTCTGGATCATATGGTAGTTCTATTTTTAATTTTGTGAGAAACCTCCATATTGTTTTCTATAGTGGCTACACCCATTTACATTTCCACCAAGAGTACACAAGGGTTCCTTTTCTTGATAACCTTGCCAATACTTATTATTTGTTATCTTTTTGATAATAGCCATTCTAATGGGTATGAGGTGATGCTTCATTGTGGTTTTTCATTTGCACTCCCTGATGACAGTGACATTGAACATCCTTTCATGTACTCACTAAACATTTGTATGTCCTTTCTGGAAAAATATCTATTCAGATCCCCTACCCATTTTTAATCAGACTGCCTTTTTTTTGTTTTTTGCTATTGAATTGTATGAGTTATTTATATATTTTTGATATTAACCCCTTATCGAATATATGATTTGCAAATATTTTCTCCCGTTCAGTACATTGCCTTTTCATTTCATCGATGGTTTTCTTTGCTGTGTAGAAGCTTTTTAGTTTGATGTAGTCCTACTTGTTTATCTTTGTTTTTGTTGTCTTTGCTTTTGGAGTCAGACCCAAAAATTCATCACCAATATCATGTCAAATCATTTTCTATGTTTTCCTCTAAACTTTTTATGTTTCAGTTTTTACATTCAAGTTTTTAATCCATTCTGACTTAATTTTTGTGTATGGTGTAAAATAATAGTCTAGTTTCATTCTTTTGCATGTGACTCTCCAGTTTTCTCAACATAATTTATTGAAGAAACTGCCTTTCCCCATTGCATAATCTTGCCTACTTTGTCATAAATTAATTGGCCATATATGCACGGCTTTATTTCAGGGCTCTCTGTTCTGTTCTGTTGAACTATATATCTGGTTTTTTTTTTAATTTTTAATGTTTATTCATTTTTGAGAGACAGAGAGAGACAGAGCATGAGTGAGGGAGGGGCAGAGATAGAGGGAGACACAGAATCCGAAGCAGGCTCTAGGCTCCAAGCTGTCAGCACAGAGCCTGATGCGGGGCTTGAACTCACGAGCTGTGAGATCATGACCTGAGATGAAGTTGAATGCTCAAGCGACTGAGCCACACAGGCACCCCTATTGATCTACATATCAGTTTTTATGCCAATACCATACTGTTTTGATTATTTAGCTTTGTAATATGGTTTGCGATCAGGGAGCATTATGCCTTTATGTTTGTTATTCTTTCTCAAGGTTGCTTGAGCTATTTGAGGTCTTTTGTGACTTCAAATTTTAGAATTATTTGATCTATTTCTGGGGAAAATGCCACTGGACTTTTTATAGAGGTTGCACTGAATCTGTAAATTGCTTTGAGTAAGAGGGACATTTTAACATTATGAATTCTTCCAATTCATGACCATGGGATATCTTCCCATTTTTGTGTCTTCGATTTCTTTCATCAATGTCTTTATACTTTTCAGTGTACAGGTCTTTCATCTCCCTGGTTTATTTTATTCCTAGGTATTATTTTTATGCAACTCTAAATGGGATAGTTCTCTTAATTTCTCTTTCTGATAGTTCATTGTTAGTGTATAGAAGCACAATAGATTTTGTATACTGATTTTATACACTGCAACTTAGTAAATTTGTTTATTAGTTCTAAAAATTTTTGCACAGTGTCTTCGTGGCTTTCTCTCCATATAAAATCATGTCTGCAAATAGTGACAGTTTTACTTCTTTTCCAACTTGGATGATTTTTATTTCTTTTTCTTGCCTAACTCCTCTGACTAGGACTTACAATACTTTGCTGAATAAAAGTGGCAAGAGTGGTCATTCTGGTTGTGTTCCTGATCTTAAAGGAAGAGCTTTCAGCTTTGATGAGTATGATGTTGAGTGTGATGTTAGCTATGGGCTTGTCATATCTGGCCTTTATTATGTTGAGTTACGTTCCCTCTATGCCCCTCTGTTGAGAGTTTTTATCATGAACGGATGTTAAATTTTGTCAAATTCTTTTCCCACATCTATAAAGATGATTATATGAAATTCATCCTTTGTTTTGTTAATATACTGCATCATGTTGATGAATTTGCAAATGTTGAACCATCCTTTTATCTCTGGAATAAATCCCACTTGATCATATTGTATGATCCCTGTACTGTATCATCGAATTCAGCTAGCTAAAATATCAATGAGGATTTTTACATTTATCTTAATCAGGGATATTGGCCTATAATATTCTTTTGTGGTGTTCTTGTCTGGCTTGGCATCAGGGTAACACTGGCTTTGTGAAATGACTTTAGAAGTGTAATCTTTCGGGGCGCCTGGGTGGCGCAGTCGGTTAAGCGCCCGACTTCAGCCAGGTCACGATCTCGCGCTCCGTGAGTTCGAGCCCCGCGTCGGGCTCTGGGCTGATGGCTCAGAGCCTGGAGCCTGTTTCCGATTCTGTGCCTCCCTCTCTCTCTGCCCCTCCCCCGTTCATGCTCTCTGTCCCAAAAATAAATATACGTTGAAAAAAAAAATTAAAAAAAGAAGTGTAATCTTTCTTGGGGCACCTGGGTGACTCGGTTAAGCATCCGACTTCAGCTCAGGTCACAACCTCACAGTTTGTGAGTTCAAGCCATGCGTCAGGCTGTATGCTGGTAGCTCAGAGCCTGGAGCCTGCTTCAGATTCTGTGTCTCCCTCTCTCTCTGCCCCTCCACCACTTGCACTGTCTTTCTAAAAAAAAAAAAGTGTAACTTTTGAATGATTGGCAGAATTGATCAGTGAAAGCATTTAGTCCAGGACTTTTGTTTGTTGGGAAGTTTTTGATTAGTGTTTTCATATCCTTATTAGCAATCAGTCTAATCAGATTTTCTATTTGTTTATAATTCAGTCCCAGAAGGTTGTATATTTCTAGGAATTTATCCATTTCTTCTAGGTTGTCCCATTTATTGGTGTATAATTGTTCATAGTAGTCTCTTATGATCCTTTCTATTTCTGTGATATTAGTTGTAACTTCTCTTTTAACTACAGTTTTACTTACTTGAGCCCTCTTTTTATTTCTTGGTAAGTCTAGCTGAAGATTTGTCAATTTTGTCCATCTTTTCAAAGAACAAGCTCTTGCTGGGTGTTGAATATAAATGAGGAATCACTGAATTCTACTCCTAAAACCAATATTGCACTGCATGCTAACTAGAATTTAAATAAAAATTTGAAAAGGAAAACAAAAACAAAAACACACAAAGAACCAGTAGTTTCATTGGTCTTTTTTTTTTAAAACATTTATTCATTTTTGAGAGTGAGAGAGACAGAATGTGAGCAGGGGAGGGGCAGAGAGAGGGAACGGAAGCATGCTCAGGCTCTGAGCTGTCAGCACAGAGCCTGATGTGGGGCTCAAACTCACAGACCACAAGATCATGACCTGAGCTGAAGTCGGGCGCTGAAACGACTGAGCCACCCGGGCAGCCCTCATTGGTCTTTTTTATTGTCTATTTAGTCTCTATTTCATTTATTTCTATTCTGATCTTTTTTTTTCCTTTCTTCTACTCAATATGAACTTAATTTGTTATTCTTTTTCTAGTTCCTTTAGGTTAAAGTGAAACCGTTTATGTGAGATTTTTCTTATTTCTTGGTGTAGGACTGCATCTTCCCTATTAGAACTGCTTCTCCTGTATCCTATACATTTTTATATGTTGTATTTCCATTTTCATTTGTCTCAAGGTGTTTTTATTTCTCCTTTGATTTTTTTGTTGACCCATTGGCATGTTGTTAAATCTCCACATATCTGTCCCTAGAGGGCATCTCCAAAGCAGGTGGTTTACAGTTCAGCAGGGTCAGCAGAATTTACCATTATAGTCCCACAGGACTGTACATATTTGCAGACTTTAAAAGCTGCTGTTGGAGGATCAGGCTTCCAATCAGCCTAAAACTAGGTGCTGACTGAGATGCCTCCTTTTGGGATATTGGCAGGTCTTGGCATACCCTTCAACGACTGTGATCTATCAAGAATAAATCAGGCTGATTCAATAATCACAAATGTTTGAGAGAAAACCAGGAACCAGGGCAAGGTTGAACTGTAAGCTTCATCTCCTACACAAGGCCACTTCTCCAAGACTGAGAGAGGTAGTGATTTTGAATAACATAGGCAAATAAACCCAGAGAGTTAAGCAAAAGGAGGAAACAGAGGAATATGTTTCAAATGAAAGCCAAAGATAAAACTTTAGGGAAGAATCTTAATGATAAGTAATTTGTCTGATAAAGAACTTATTGACCAACTACAGTGTGCCAATATCCGTGTTACTCATTGATGGAATGTTTACTTTCCTCTGGTCAAAATATGATAATAGAAACTGGTGCTGGGTTTGTATTAAATTATACACTTCCAGAGCTATACAGAGAATTTTGAAGTCTTCTGACCCCCTCAGACTCACTTCAAAATGAGGCATCAAGGCCTGAGCAGTTGAAGTGTCACCAAGCTAATTAGTGACCGCTAACTCCTGTTTGCTGCTTTGATATTTGTCCGTACTTCAGCACACTACAGAGCACATTAGAATCATCAGTCCAATATCTCTGTTTTAGGGACAAGGTAAATGAGAATAATTTGTTTGTCCTGAGTGACATAGAGTGAACTTATGGCAAAAATTAGGATTAGAATCCAACAGGGTCCCTTGGCTATACTGTCTTCCTCTGTTTTTTTTTTTTTTTTTTTAATTTGTTTTTGGTCATTTGCAAGCTCAAGAGAGGTTCTTTGGTCTACCGAACCCCCAACCGTTGAGACCCAGCTCAGATGATCCTTCATTCATGAAGTCTTTCCTGAGTCTTCCCAAACTTGACATATATTTTCCCTCTTCGACTCTTAATATTTGTTTATAACACATTTTAGTTATTTCTCTTGTTGAATTTTGTATTGTATTTATTAGGGTGTTTATTTCATTTCCTTCATTGAGTTGTCAGTTCCTTGAAAGTAAAACATTTATCTGTTCTATTTTCATATCATCCACAGTTATTAACACAATACCATACACATAATGATCTTCTTAAGTATTTGGTAAATTGAATGGAACTCGTGAGAAATTATCCACATAAATTGTAAATTACAGTGAAGGAAGTTTCTGAATCAAAGGCCAGGGAATTGATAACAATCTTAATTGTCACGCTTCCAATTAGAAATTGGACTTAAGAATACGTGGCCTAATAGAGGCCAAAGAATTGTCTAGAAAACACAAGAAAAGAACTTAGGTTATAAGATATCCATTAATCTTATACCTAACAACTATTCTTGCAAAATGGTTCTTTTGTTCTAACCCAAATCCTTCTCATTCCCCAGAGAAAGGAAAGATTCCACACTCACTGAGTCACAACTTGTTTCACAGAAGGATTTCTCTCTGTTCCAAAGGAATGACAAGATTAGTTACAGAAAAGTGCAATTCTCGATTTGTATTGGTTTTCCTAAAGCATGCTGTCTTTTCTGAAGGAATTGGCATTATTATTTCTTTGGAGGGGTAGGGAAGGGAGTAAGAGAATTTGGTATATAATCAAACTGACACTCCAGTGAGAACATTCAAAAAAACCAATTTGATGGGTTAGGGAAAGAAATGAATCAAAAGTATAAAAATATTTTTAAAGGATCATACATGTTTGATTAACTAAAATAACCAGAGTTTTTAATGCACTAAATTTTGTTTTGGATCAAATCATTCAAACAAGTGAGATTTTGCATTTACTTGGGGAACAATTTGAGTTAACACAAAATTTAAATTTCTTTCTGGCAGGTACAATAATTTGATTTAAATGTCCAACAGCTTTTAACGTACTGAACATTATAAAAAAGAATCATTCCTCAGTTCAGATGTGCTTTATGCTTTATTCTTCGCTTTAGATGATATCAATAACCCTTACTGATTTCACATAACTTGGAAGCAATTCAATTAGAAATGTGGGAAAAGAGGGGCGCCTGAGTGGCTCTGTCGGTTGAGCGTCCGACTTCGGCTCAGGTCATGATCTCACGGTCTGTGAGTTCGAGCCCCACGTCAGGCTCTGTGCTGACAGATCAGAGCCTGGAGCCTGCTTCAGATTCTGTGTTTCCCTCTCTCTTTCTGCCCCTCCCCCACTCATGCTCTCTCTCTCTCTCTGTGTCAAAAATAAACATTAAAAAACAAAATGAAAAAAAAAAAAAAAAAGAAGTGTGGAAAAAGAGTAAGACCAGAACTTGAGAGTTTAGTGATAGGGATCAAGTTTATGGACACAAGATTTGGGCAAATTGAGTGTCTAAGAGTCAGATTGCTAAACAATGACACACTGGTTGCACTTAAAAATAGATAGTAGTCCCTCAAATAAGTATTAATTCAATAAAAATCAGCCAATGTTTATTGAGATTCTGCTCTGTTTAAGGTATAATCTGTATAGCTATTTGCCAGGGATAGAGCCCAAGGGATAATCATTCACTCTTTTTGCTTCATATTCCAAATTAGAGTGGACCTTCCTAAGTATAATATGGTAAGCATGCATGGCAAGTTTTAGAAAAATGCCAGATCTGGGGTTAAGAGACATCAAATTATGGTTGGCTAGTATTTCTTCATAATATTCCAAAGCAGATCACATTATTGGTATTTTAAACCCGTTCTGTGTCAATCTATGTATATGCATGTGAGGTATAAATAGCTTTTATTTCATTGTTCTTCAAGTATCTTACTGTTTCTTCCCTAGTTCTTATATCAATATATTTATAAGCACCAATGCAAATATAATTGCTTGCAAAAAAAATTTTAGAAGACCATGTCTTTCTCAACTGGAAATTAGGATTTTTTGTGTGTATTACCTAGTGTCATCCAGATTATTAAATAATTGGGTCATACTTCATAATTTCATACACAAACTGTATATGTGTATATTAAGCGTTATCTGAAAGAAGACTTGCCACAAAGCCAATGGAGCATAAATTTCAGGCCCCCTTACTTGCCTGGGGTAATCAAAACATCATTTTTTTGCTAAATATATAAAAATATGATATTTTAGCTGCCATTGGTTAAAAACACTGTCAATTTCCATGATGACTTTTCCTCTGTCACATTTCCTCTTATATCAGACATATATAGGTGGCCATGAGTATTTTGGGCCCATGATAAGGGAATGTTGACTTGAAAATTGGCCATTTTAACCACAATTTACATGGTCTGAGTATTTGCATAGTCCTGATTTCATATACATGAAAAGCGGCTTCTTTTATCTCCTTCACAACATTTGTTAAAGATCTGAGATAATATTCAGATAAAAAATTAACTGAAAATTAAACAAAAGTGATAATGATCATGATGAAATCAATCAAGAGGAGGATTGTAACAAAATGTCAAATGAAAAAACTTATCTGCCAAAAACAATAATTTATTAAGAGGAAATACCTTTTAGAGAAAAATAATGAATCAACCCTCTTCATAGTTTGATAGTTTAATTAATGAAGAAGTATAAATCCATGAATATTGGAAAAAGATTTAAATTTCATTTTTAGATTTCATACAAAATATGGATTACAATAAGTATAACATAAAATGCAGTGTATATCATTACAACTGCTAAATGAGTATCATCCATCTATTTTTTTTTAATTTTATTTATTTTTGAGAGAGAGAGAGAGACAGAGCGCACGCAGGGGAGAAGCAGAGAGATGGAAACACAGAATCTGAAGCAGACTCCAGGCTCTGAGCTGTCAGCACAGAGCTTGATGCAAGGCTTGAACTCACAGACCGTGAGATCATGACCTGAGCTGAAGTCAGACACTTAACCGACTGAGCCACCCAGGTGCCCCGTGAGTATCATCAATTTAAGCAGCACTTAAGATTAGATACTGCACAAGAAAACCTAAAATATCTTAAAACCTCTAGTTCATAAATAAGAGAAATCTGATAGAGGTTTGCAAATTTGTCTACAATTCTGTAAATTTCTATCACGCTACCAAAAAGGTATGAAGCTGAAAAAAACCTTTTCTGAATAATCAATAAGTTAAATGCATGTGTATATACATGCCAGTGTGTGCACACATATAGATTCTGACCAATTGTGCTAAAACAGATGAATTATATTTCTATTCTTTTCATAAAAAAAGATCTTACAAATCTTTATCATGTAAAGAACATGAAGCCAAAAAAAACTCATAGAAAAACAAGGTATTTTAGAAGTATGTGAAACAATTTATTAATAAAAATATTTCCAGGTTTTCTGTTTCTTGTATTTTTCAGATTTTAGAAGAATATGTAATTTCTTGTGATTTTTTTTCAGATAATTGTTTGTTTCCATATTGAATTTTGTATTCATCATTAATTAATTTATAATCAAATCAAAGAGGCTCTCCCTCAGAATTACAAGCTTCAGGACCCACAAAACCTATTACTTTCTTTTATTACAAGGATTATTTCAACTAGAACTAACTTGTTCTTACATATTTGCAAAGAAAAATAAATACATAACCCTTTTCAGTCTCTATGCCATCAAAACACTCTTCCTCAGTAATAGTTACATTGTCCCTGCTACAATTTACACTGTTTGTTCATATTCAGCTTTTAGTGGACATATATAAGGATTTTTTAAAATTATTTTTTATGTTTATTTTTGAGAGAGAGAGAGAGCATAATTTGGGGAGGGGCAGAGAGGAGAGACAGAATCCCAAGCAGGCTCCACACCATCAGTGAAGAGTTCCATGTGGAGCTTGACCTCACCAACCTGGAGATCATGACCTGAGCCAAGATCAAGAGTCAGATGCCTAACTGACTGTGCCACCCAGGTGCCCCATCAGGATTTTTTGTATGCACAACAAAAGATACTGGAATTGATAAAATTATATAATTCACAACTTTCTCAGGAAAAAGTGGATTGAATTTCATACTACCTTTTTTATTATTATACCATCCATCACTGTCTTTCAAATTAAGATGAAAAATCTTATAGTCAAAAGGTATGACTAACCACAAATGTTATAAGGAAATAATCCTTTAATTAATAACCAACAGACAAGTTGTAGTGGTTAGAACTCACTCAGATGTTGCTAGAGCAATAGCCCCTTTCCTATCCCCACAAAGTTCTAATTTTGTCTCCAAATTTTGGTTCCAAACTTCCCTGACACTAGTTTGGGTATCCATGGGTTTCCAGGATCTCTGTTTTATTCCAACTCTGATGTCCTTTTTAATACTTGTGACTGGCCTGCTTTCCTATTCTGTTCTTGCTTCGTGTGTTGATATTTGTAGATGTGTCCTGAGATTTTGCCTGTCCCTGCTCTGAAACTGGGACTGCTGGGTATTGGCTCCCCCAAAAGCTGGCCACATGGAGACTAATGGCCCTCTGCCCATCTGATTCTTGGCTCTATCCTGACCCCTAGCGACTACTGCAGAAGCCACCATATTGGAAACCCTTACATGGGCGGGCCATATCTGGTAGGTAGACAGGGCTGAACTGTCTCAATGAGGATTACCCTAGTAACTTTTTACTTATACAAAGTATGAATCATTAGTTAGAAATAAAGAAATTTATGAAAATTAAGGTGATGAGGACAAGAAATTGATCCTCTCTTAAGCAAAATGAAGTTTCTCAAACTGACCTTAGTAATTTATTTCTCTTTCACCTTCATTACTCATTCATTCAAGCTAACGCAAGCATCTAGCAAAGTGCTGAGATCAACTGGACAAATTTACATGATAGTTTGGCCTGAAGCTAGCCTTTGTCCAGACTTGTAAATACATTCAGCCCACAATGGAGCAGAGCACCAGTTCTGGAGTGAAGACCCACCACATCTCCTTACTTGCCACACTGAACAAGTAAATCTGAATAACAGAGTGGCTGATTTCCATGCTTATAAAAAAAAAAAAAAAAAAAAAAAAGCAACATTTTAGGGTCCAGAAAAACTGAACCAGCATTTAGTGTTCTGAAAGAACATATGATGTAGAGTCACTTAAAATAATGTGAGACCTAATCAAGTGCAACGTGGAATAGAAAGGAAACACTTTCAGCTGACAGAAAAAGACAGTAGACATAAAGAAAAAGCAGAAATAGTATCAGTGACTGCAAGGAAATACAAAATGGTGCTTTCATGTTATACTTCTGCTATATATATATATATATAAATTACTAGAGGTTGGTAACTTCTTGATCTTTCTTGTTGAATCCTGTACAATAGACGTCATGTTAAATAGAATTATTCAGCCAAGAGATCAATTATCATTTCACACTTTTTTCAGTGGATTGTTAATACTACTCAGTTGTCATTCTTACTACTCAATGACAGATGTTTTCACTTTCCTATAGAGACAAACCGCAGATAGATAATACTACCAAATGCACCTTGAAATGGCCAACCAAAGCAAAGTCTGTATTCATGGACTGAGGTCTCCACGACTTCATTGTTTTTGATTTCATTCAGGGCTCTGGACAAAGAACAGATTATAGTGACACTGTTATTTGCTTTCCATGTAATATTCAGTGTCCTCTTCAACCATTACCCATGGACATCTAGATTACTTTTTTACAGACTCATTTGGTGTATGGAACTCTGATGGCTATGTTGGACTAGGGACATTTGCTATTATTGGCTTTCCGTACCAGGACTCAAACGAAATGTTAATAAAGTTGGGGAGGTGGGGTCAGACCAGGCATTTGCACAATAAAACTATGGCTCAGTGAGGGATTGCAGCCCATACCTTTGGCCTGTTTTATCTGGGCTCTCCTTAGCTCTGAAGAACGTAAATGCCAAAGTGCTTAGCAGGATGGAGACACCTGTGAAAGCCTATAGAAATGCTTTTTGTTTTAGGGGAAAACCTAGGGGAGGCTATGATAAATAAATAAACAATAAAATGTATTACAAATAACTGCAGTGTGGCTTTACCCAGTTTTTCAGGAGCTTACAATCTGTCTAGCACCATGCTAAGCACTTCAGATGTATTACCTCACTCAACTTTCACAACCAACTTGGGCACAGACGAAGAAACAGTTGCCAGAGGAATTAAAATACCCAAAGCCAAGTAGTTATTAAGTAGCCAAGGTTACGATGAGCCTTGGAATGTGCTGCCTGGAGATACATACACAAAGTAGGAAGGCAAGTGGATAGCTTGGAAAAACCAGGAAAAGAGTACAAAAATCACAAGATAAGTGATTATAAATACACATCTAGCATAGCTTTTCCATCCATGTGGGTGGAGCTGAGTAAAATGTAGTACAGCAGGCATCTCTGTTCCAGTCTGCAAGAGGGCTTTCGCAGACATCTGGCTGCTAGAAGGAGCATAGAAATGTCTAGATCTCTATGCCTGAGCCATTTCCTACCCTAGCACAGGGATCTTTTAAGGTTAAAAACAACAAACAAACAAAACAAACAACCATTTAATTCTGCTTTCTTAGGACTCCGCTAGTTCGTTCCTCAACACCCTCTTACGATGTGATTATACATGCAGATCCATGATGTCTCTTATTTGGTTCCTTCCCCACTACTCTGATTTGGCAAAGCAGGTGTTTCCCTACTTGAGGGCAGTGATTCTCGATGTTGTCTGCACATTAGAATCACCTGGGGGACTTTGAAAATATACAAATCCTTGGGTCTCACCCACCACAATTAAATCGTCATGTCTGAGGGAGTGGGTCAATGCATCTGGCGTCATTAAAGTTGCCCAGATGATTCCAGTGGGTAGCCACAGCCCAGAGGTGCTATGAAGCCTGGATGAAGAGATGTTCATGGTTTAAGTTTAAAGAATTATTGTCAGAAGCAGGCCCATCACTCACTAGGTTCCCCTGCCATTTACACATGAATTGAGCACAGAAAAATATACAATGGCAAGTTATGAGGTGTTGAATGAATGGTTGTAAGCAATAATAACTTCTTTGAATAGAACCATGTTCTCATCCTAACCTCACAATTTAAGCTTTAGAATGTGAGCCATATGGGACCACTGAGGACTAAAAACCCCCAACTAGTCTGAGCTCTTACGTGGAAGCCCCAGGAAAGTGACAACCAGAGAAATGTCCACTTTAGGAATGATTTTCCCAGCTCAGCATTTTCTCTAATTACTGTGCCACTTCCCCAATTGCCTTCTCACAAACCTGATGGATGTGATGCTCAGTTTTTATGGATCTTCTTTATTCTGTGCTTTGTTAATTTGCTTTCATCTTTTACATCTTCCCTTTAGCACTTGGGTAGATTTAACCACATCATTAATCATATTTTGTGTAATCAGAGAGAAATACAATCCACACATAAGTTGCTGGTTTCAAAACATGTGTCTCACTCAATCTCACTTCTGAAGTTTTAGACTTACATTGCCACAATCCAGTGGGTCCTTAAATTCATTGTGCCCAAAACTGAACTCAGCATTTTTCAACTGCCCTTAGAGTCTGGTGAGCCCCAAATCTATATTCCCTGCCTAGATCCCTCTCAAATATCTAATTACCTGTGGTGGCTCCTCCAAGAGTAATCCAGGCACCTCAAAATCAAGGTGTCCAAAACCAAGTTGATCATCTTCCTCTTCATGCCTATTTCTGCCCCCCTAAATTCTCATTTAGCGTCATAACCATTGATCCAGTTAACTAAGCTAGAACTCTGGGCGTCATTCTTGATTTTCCTAGTATCACTACTTCCTACATCAATTGGTCACTAAGTCTTACTGATCTCATCTCCTCTGTATTTCTCCTGCCATTCTCTTCAAGGGTCCCACCTCAGCCCCAGGTAAGGGTTCTTATCTCTTGTGAAAAGTACTACTACAATGGCTGAAGCTTCTAGTATTGTCTTTCTCAGATGCATCACCATGAAACAGCCAGAGTATAAACATGGAAACCTGGCCATTCCATTGACCTCTTAACTTACAGTGTATCCCCAGGACAGGATAAAGTCCTGTGTCTTCAACTGGCCTTGGATCCTTCTGTGGATTGGCACCTGTGTCTCCATCCACTCAGCTTCTGTTGGCCTCTGTCTAGGACTCAACTCTCCAGAGATGATAAATCCCTCCAACTTGCTTTGTAACCTGTGCCTTTAGCCCTCTACCTTTTGTTTAGCTAACTCCTGCCTATCACCTAAGACTCACATATGTTACATGCTCTTCCAGGAAAGTGCACTTGTCCGCATTGCCTCCCAGGTTCTTCTTTGCTTTCATAATATTCTGTGCAATTTTCTGTCACTGAAATTAATCCTCCTCCTGCTGCTTCTGTACAATGTAAGTTCCTTGAATTCAGTGACTTTACTCTATCATCAGCAGCTAGACAGAGTCTAGCACTCAAAGAAACATTGTGAATTATGAATACTTCCATGTTACTCAGTATATACCTCTTCCACAGTCTGTATTGTCTTGTATAGTATTTATTCTGTTCTTCCTCTCCCTTTTCAACCAGACTGTTACCTCCAGGAGAGTTGTCAAGGACAGTTCTGTATTCATCTTTATTTCTTTGGTGTTAACCGTATGGCCTGAATGTGAATAGGTGCTTAATCAGTGATGACTGAAAGAAAGGAGGAAGGAAAAGAAGGTCCAATCCTTCTTTTGGAATCATGTAATGATTCAAAACAATTTGAAAACTTTTAACATTAAAAATCTAAGCAAAATGTGTGATAATATCCTTCACTTCTCTACTAAAACAAATGAAACAAAGCTTCCTGAAGCTTTGAGTAATAGTATCTTCACCTATCTGATTATAAATAGAATATTTGTCTTATAGTATTCCAGAGTTAAATCATCATAAGATTCTGAAAGGGATCGTCAATTTCATTGATAGAAAATTGAAGGAAATAGTTCCCTGGACATGTATGAATGGACAGAGACATACTTGAAAGAATGGCTAAGGAAAAAAAATGGAACTTCCATTGTATATAAATGCAGCATCAGTCATTTATCTTCACTGATTAGGGATTGAAGAATAGGTATTTTTAAAAGGCTTGTCAGTAGGTATTTTAGAATAGATTTTTTTTATACTTTTAAATGTTTATTTATTAAGAGAAAGAGAGAGTATGGGAGAGGCAGAGAAAGAGAGAGACAGAGAATCCAAAGCAGGCTCTGTGCTGACAGTGGAGAGCTAGATGTGGGGCGCAAACCCACAAACCATGAGATTATGACCTGAGCTGAAGTTGGACACTTAACCGACTAAGCCATACAAGTGCCCCAAATGACTTTTTTTTTAAAGCTCAAAGCAAAGAGAATAATTAATAATAAGTATTAGTTGGTAAGAAAATACTAGCTAACATTGTTATAGCTAGCAGGAAAAAAACTTCTATTATTGTTTGTAGCATTGCTGTTGAATGCTATAAATACTTAGAAACTCTTGTTCTTTTCTTTCTTCCCTGTCATCTCTCTCCACATCCAGATAAGTCACTCATAATTTTAGCTTTTTTGGACTCTCTAATCTCACCCATTTAGTGACTTTTTACCTATTAACCATTTTTTTAATGAAAAAAAATGTTTTCCAGTTTTTTGTGCTATTATTTGTAGGTGGAAGCGAACTATCTTTACAGAAGCCCTTTACAATCTCTGTTAGTGCATTGGAGGAGGAGGGTGACTCATATTAGGAATTGGCAGCTGTCAGCACCTGTCATAGGAAGTTAGGGTCTGTGAGCGGGAAACCCTGGTGACTGAGAACATACCAGCAAGTCTTAGACTGTGAGCTAGGACAAGGCGCTCAGGCTGGAAGAAAGTCATGAGATCTGTTTGAGACTGACTGCCTTTGGTGAAGTCTAGCTGCTGTTTGTGAAAATGTCATCTCTACCCACCAGTGTCAGATTCACCTGGACTGCTTGTTAAAGATGCTAATTTGTGCCTCAACCCGGACCTGTGACATTAGATTATTCGGAAGGAGGGCCCAGGAGTCTGAATTTGACTCATCTTCCCAGAAGATTCAGAGGCATGCTGGAGTCTAGAAATATCTGTTCCAAATCATTTACCAAATGTCTGTACCTACAGCCCCTTTCCCTCCCACTGAAAAGAACCACATTATTTTAGCAAGAGCCTTCAATCTGCTTACATTAGGTAATGCATTTGGGAACTTTTGCATTTTACTAACATGAAACTACTTGTGACATTCCACATAGTGAATCTCAACGTGTGTTGAGACACAGACGTGAGAACTGCCAGGAAGTTCTGGGAGAATCCAGATTCTCCAGAATCCATTGGATTCCCACACGGTTCCTCTGACGTTTCCAGAGAGCACGCAAAAGACTTACCCTCAGAGCCAGCCTCACAGAAAATATGTGAATCCTTATGAGAACGGAGACGATTTTGTGGATGTAATACATTATAACTTTAAAGAGGATAAGGTCAACCACTGACAAAGTCTTAATAAAGAGAATATAAAATAGTCAAGCTGGAAATTCTAATTTCACAACTAATAACTAGCATTGGCTATGAAATCCATGCATTATTTTGGAATGTCACAATTATTTGGTAGGCAGGGTGTGGGAAGCAAAAGGAACTTAAATGAGCTCATACATGGGTGTATGCATACACACTACACACACACACACACTGAAACACCAAGAACTGTCGTTCAGTTTTGTTTAAAAATCCTCCTACATTCTTTAGACTGCATCATCCATTGTGGTCATCTATAAAGCACCACAAGCTATCATTCTCAATACATAGTTCACATTCATGGCAACATGGCATTGGTCTTATCCATTTTGATAAGGATTTGATTTTATTTTATTTTTACTCTATATTTAAGACTAAAACTGAAATCTATGTATTAAAAGGCTTTTGCTGGGAGCACCTGGGTGGCTCATTCGGTTAAGCATCTGACTCTTGATTTTGGCTAAGGTCATGCTCTTAGAGTTTGTGGGATCGAGCCCCACATTGGGCTCTGTGCCTTCAGCACTTAGGATTCTCTCTCCACCCCCTCTCTCTGCCTCTTCCCCCCTCTCTCTCTCCAAATAAATAAATAAACGTTTTTAGAAAGGCTTTTTGCTTTTTTTTTTTAAACATTTATTTATTTTTGAGACAGAGACAGAACATGAACAGGGGAGGGGCAGAGAGAGAGGGAGACACAGAATCTGAAACAGGCTCCAGGCTCTGAGTGGTCAGCACAGAGCCCGACGCAGGGCTCGAACTCATGGACCGTGAGATCATGACCTGAGCCGAAGTCGGACGCTTAACCGACCGAGCCACCCAGGTGCCCCGCTGCTTTTAACTATATTACCTGGAAGGAGGAAGTCATGAATATTAACTACCTGTATTATATTAATTTGTATTTGTTTATAAGGTAATAAGAAGACCGAGAGACATTGGGCTAGCAAACCTTGGTCATTGGTATTAGAAAAACAAATCTACAGGGTGCAGTCTCCCTCTTACAAGTAAAAATAGAGTCAAGTCAGGCGTAGCTTGAGGCTTAAAGGATTTGTGATTGTGGAGAGGTGGGTGCTATGAAATAGGAAGTAGGTTGGGAACACCATAGCCAAACATGAAAATTCTGTCTCGACTGGTCTGATAGAATGTAACATGGGAATATGAAGCAGACACACATTTCTCATCTCCATGGGGACCTGAGAAGTGGGCAGCTCAAGGAGAGACTGATTTTATTTTACTCCTAGGTAAACACTGAATCTCTGTACTGTTTCCCTTTGCTATTAGGAAGCCATTTTTCTCCTGTCCTCCAAGCCAGGATTCTTAGATAAGGGTTGGTTTATTTTATAGCATTGAGAATAAGTTACCTGGAATAAAACCATCATGGAAATAGAGACGTACAAAAAACAAATTGGGGATTGAGTATAATAGTAACTGTTATGCAGTAAACAACATATGTTACCCATTTTGCTAAGTGTTTTACATGTACTAACTTCTCTTTTCACTATAACCCTGTGATGATGGTATTGTTATTCTCAGTTGTTCAGATGTCAAAAGAAAGGCTAATTCATATAAGCAAGGCTAGCAGGTCGGTGAGAGAACAAAAGTTTACACTCAAGTCTGATTTCTCCAGTCCCCTCTGTCTTCATTGCAAGTTAGAATGCCTCCCCAAACTAAGAATGTTAAGGTGTTAACTACATACGGGGCCCCTGGGTGGCTCAGTTGGTTAAGTGTTGACTCTTGATTTCAGCTCAGGTAAAGATCCCACGGTCCTGAAATTGAGCCCTGGTCAGGCTCTGTGTTGAGCGTGGAGCCTGCTTAGGATTCTCTCTCCCTGTTTCTCTTTCTCTCTCTCTCTCTCTCTCTCTCTCTCTCTCTCTCTGTCCGTCTCCCCCACTTGTGCTCTCTAACAAGTAAATATTAAAAATAAAAATAAAAATTCTTAATACTTGGGACCTAAATAAAAGTTATTCTTGCCACCTAATAACCAGGGTGTAATATTTCTTTAAGTTTTCCCCTAGTTGGGGACTATATTTTTTTTAGAATGGGCCCTACTAATTTCACTCTTCTCCAAGACAAAAATTAGTCAACGGACTTCCTCATCCACCTAACAATCTCCTTATAGCTTCATTTCATACATCAACATCTTCTGACACGCGTTTCCCACACACAGTGAGATACCTCCCCTCGCTATGCTCCCGTAGCGTTCTGCACATACGCATCCTGTGGACCGTGCACCACCATCCTTCTATACAGTGGTAGAGTATGTGCCATTGCACCAAGCCGATGGCAGTATCTATCTTTGTAGCTGTCTTCACCAGCATGGTGGTCAACTCACTGCTGTGTCTCAATAAATATTTGCAAACCAACTGAATGAATGGCTCTAATGACTCCTTTTGAAGTATTATGTTTCAACAGAGGACATGGGCCCTGACATTCTATACATCTTCCAGTAAAAGGAGATAAGTAATAAGCCTAGATTGCGGGTGATGAGATACAGGGTCACCTAGGATCTGCACCTCATGACTCTAATATTATCAGTAGAGCTCAAATCGTAAAGGAAAAAGTGGGTTTTTTAAATCTTCTCTTAGATGATTTCTTTACCACGTTTTGAAATAAAAATAACTAAAAACTTTTCCCTGAAATGAGGTAGGAAAAGGAATATTAAAGATCCATATCTACTGATCTTCTCGTCTGGGTCCAATATGAGCTGCAAAAAGATGTACATGTATCCATAGCTCAAAACCCTTCAACTGAATGAAATCAATCTATTTCATTAACATAACACACACTCACTGTTTTAAGAGAGGCAGTACAATGGTTAAAAGCATAGACTCAGGCACACTTCTTGGCACAAATTCTCTCAAGAGATGTTTACCATACCAATTAGGTTGAAGTTACTCCTCCAGCTACTGATTTTAACCACTATAATCTCTTGTCTGGAATCTCTCATGTGGACTATTTTGACAGCCTTGGAATTGGTGTCCCCGCTTCTCCTCTTACTCCCTTGCCCTCACCACCTCCCCTAATGACTTCCTGGGCATAAAGACCAGAGTTCCATAAGATTATTCATGCTGTCCACTATGGCTCTCTTGTGTATCTGATCTCACCTCCTATTATCCCCCTTGCTCTTTTTTCTATAGTCACCTCCTTGCTCTTCTTGAACATGGCAAACACAGTCCCATGCAAGGGCCAGGGCACCTACCATCTACAGTTACAATTCTTCTGCTTTATATGCTCTTTTCTGCATTTGTTAGCTGTGTGGCTCATTGAACCATTGAACTCAAGTCTCTGCCTAAGGTCCATGTGGTCAGAGTTTCCTTCCCTCACCACTCGATCTAAATCAGCCCAGGCTGTCTCAGCCCTTGGTCTTCCTTAATTATCCCCATTCAACATACCATAGATGCATTTGTATATTTTTGGTGTTCTATCCAGAACTCCAGGATAACAGGGATTCTATCACCAGTCCCTAATAGAGCATCTGGTCCATAGTAGGCACTCAATAAATATCTACGGAATAAATAATGGGATACCTCTTCTAAAAAAACCAAAAAGCTTACAATTCAATTATGTTAAGAGGATATAAAATGTTGAAAACTATAGCATATGAAAGCTAAATAGCACAATGCTTGAGTGATATGCCATGTGGTAATAATGTAGAACTAAGGTTCAGATGTGCCATAACTGGCATTGAAAATAAGTTTGATGTCTTTGCATACTTAAAATTATGTTATATAGGGCCTGGAAGGAAAATTATTCTGTTTCTCTGCTTCTGTCTAGATTGCTGAGAATCCCTTCCCATATTGGGAGATGCTCTTTCGAGGATAGCCCGTTCTCACAGGCTTCCAAAAGTAGTCCAGGGTTTGAACATCCTGTGATATCTTGTTCCCACAATTTGATTTGGCATGGATGCAAAATTTATAGGGTGGTCTTGCACACTTTTGAGATGAGACCTACCATTGATGTCCTGGGATATGGCCACCATCTGCAGAGGAAACCAGAATGTTATACAACTGGAGCCTTTGGCCTTGATATTCAAGTCGTCAGTCTCCTCCTTTGGCTTGACTCCAGGACTAGCTGTGTTCTCTCTCACAGTCTAGAAACACAGAAAATGGGCAAGCCAGATTGGCTTCCACCTACCACTCAGCTGTCTTCAGGACACCTGTTCTCCTAATTACTTGCTTTGTACTCAGAAAATGCAAATACACTTGATTATTAGCAGTAGCAAAACACAGAAATGAAGGTGCCTCTTTTGCAGAAATAGCAAGTGAATTATTAGCAAATAAATTATGAACAACTTAAGTGACTTTATACTTTTTAATATTTGTATATTTGATTGACCCTAATGTCTTCCTGCCTTCCATTCTTATAAATTCAGATAACTCTATACATGTTCTTTTAGTTAAAAAAAAAACAAAACAAGCTGGGATGCTTATAAACTCAGAAAGATGAAACTACATCCAGAAATTTTAGCTACAAGATAAACTGCTTTCATGACAGTGACTCCAACACTGTGCTCCACCCACCATTATGACTCAGAGAAGGGTCTCTCCTGTTCTTTCTTGGGAGGTAGTGTTCCAAGTTTATAGTTTCCTCCAGGGTGACAATTCAGTCACCTTTATAAGCAATTGCCTTACAAAGGTTTCTTCCTGGGTCATTTGCCCAACTCAGAAAATAAGACTGCTTTAGATCCCTTTGTCCTTTTAAGCTTTACATGTGAAAACATTCACTCTTCAATGAAAAGCTGCATGAACTTTGATGTTGCAACATACCTTTATTTGTATCACAAACCTTCAGGCTTAAATCAGTCCCTCAAGACTGATTTTGCCAGAAGGAAGAATGTCAGAATACCCGGAGCTTATTTTCATGAGTGGTTAAAAACGCTAGAATATGTCTTCAAAATTTATAGAGGCCTTGAGTCCTTACCAACTGCCACCTTCTGCCTGTAGGCAAGAGGAGAACCAAGCCATCAAGGCTGAGAGATGGGTCACTTTTTAATTTAGCAAAAGGGCTTGCTTCAGCGTATTCACTAAGGCTGGCATTCTGCATAGAAGGTTAGCATGGCCACTCTGTAGAGGTGATATGCTAATTCATAAGGCTCCATGCTAAGCTGCTATGCAGAATGCCAGCCATATATGTGTGTGTGTGTGTGTGTATGTGTATATATGTGTGTATATATATATATATATATATATATATATATATATATATATATGCGCCAGATGGACAGCAGTGCATGTAGTATATAAACTTTTGTGTAACAAAAAGGGAAAAAAGACTTAACATTTATATTTGTCTGAATTGGCACAGAGAAATACTGAGAAGGTAATAGACTCAATTAGCTTTAGGGAGCAGAAGTATGGGGAATTTGACAGGTGAGGAGGGTAAGGTAGGTGAGTCTTCTTGGTGTAGCTTTATTGTTTGAGTTTTGAACCATGAAAATTTATTACTTATTCAAAACAAGGTGCCATAGGGAGATAGAGCCTCCCTTGATATTTGTTTTATCTTTGAAAATAATTATAATAGCACTTGGTTCTTTGGTTTTGTATGCCAAGGATATTATTCAATATCCATTACTTCCAAGGACATGCTTCTTAAGAAAGTAGACCACAATTAGATAATTATCGTGACCAAAACCCTAGGTAGGATTTATGGAAAATAAAGTCCAAGTTTTAATCTTATCACCTTTTTTCTTGCTGAATTTCTCAGTTCTCTTTCTTCTATTAATAAAACTGCACCAGAAATAATATTTCTCTCTCTGCATTTCATCATCTCTATCACTAATCATTTTTTTTAAATTACCATTTAGTGAAAGGCACATGTTCTGGTGTATATGTCCTAAACTTTACACTTTACAGATGAGGTAAGATGTGGCCAGGGACATTTAAGTGACTTGCCCACATTGCTAAATCAGCGTATGTGCCTAGTTCTGCCTGATTAGAAAGCTCTCTGTCCACAGGATCTTTTTAGCCATTCCCAAGGCACGGAAAGTAAGTGATTCAGGGCACCTGGGTGGTTCAGTCAGTTAAGGTTCCGACTTCGGCTCAGGCCATGATCTCACAGTTCATGAGTTCGAGCCCCACGTCGGGGGGCTCTGACAGATCAGAGCCTGGACCCTGATTCAGATTCTGTGTCTCCCTCTCTCTCTGCCACCACCCACTCACTCACTCTCTCTCTCTCTCTCTCTCTCAAAATAAACATTTTTTAAAAACAAACAAACAAAAAAAAGTAAGTAATACATTGACTGGAGATGTTTGACTGCTAAGCTGAGAAAATTCAGGCAGGCATCTTATAGATAAAAAATTAAACAAGTTTCTTTTTCCTTTCCTGTTTAACATCCAGATGAGTTATGCTACATTGCTGCCTATAATGAGAATAGGTTCTGGAAATGTGCGTTAGAAAAATGATCTGTTAGAATGTTTATCCAATGGATGGAAAGAATGTCTTATCATTTCCTTCCCAACCCTGAGGCTCTATAATTCTTTCTATTTAGACATCAATGTCTATGAATCATTTCATTATTCAGGGGACTAGTTAATAAAAAGCATAAGATAAAATCACTCTTATAAAGATCCTCAGTAATAGTGCCTTCTGTAGAATCAATCAAGCAATGGAACTTTAATAATATGAGCCATAGGATGAATGCTTCTTTCAGTCACATGAACTTGTCACCAGGCCATGCAGAAACCATAAAAGACAAAAAAAAAAAAAAAAAAGTGTTAGAGAAGTTGGAGATGGTCGTCAAGAGGATGTGACCACTGGTTGACCCAAGAGCTGAACCCAGGCAATTGGAGGCTCCTCACCGCCTCCCCTGTCCTGGGAACGTATGTTCTATCCGCCTTTCTCACACTAGAAGCCAGTTTCAAGGAGGCCACCTTGCGAGAGCAACATGTTGTTGAAACTCTCTAGACATGACTGAACACAGTTAAGACATCGATGGAAACTTCTAGTATTCTGGCAGGTGGGTGCGGACATCTACTTGTTTTAAGACAAGCCTCGGGGCGCCTGGGTGGCGCATTCGGTTAAGCGTCCGACTTCAGCCAGGTCACGATCTCGCGGTCCGTGAGTTCGAGCCCCGCGTCGGGCTCTGGGCTGATGGCTCAGAGCCTGGAGCCTGTTTCCGATTCTGTGTCTCCCTCTCTCTCTGCCCCTCCCCCATTCATGCTCTGTCTCTCTCTGTCCCAAAAATAAATAAACGTTGAAAAAAAAAATTAAAAAAAAAAAAAAAAAAGACAAGCCTCATGTATAAGTTCCCTCGCTTGTAGAAACCTGGAGTGGCCCGCCTGTGGTCTCATTGCCCTCTGTGTGCAGGAGCCGGCTTCAGATTTCACCTGGGAACTCTCAAGGTTACAAACTAACAAAAGGTAAATGGGACTATATCAAAAGCAAAGCCTATTGCTCTCCGTAACTTATAAAAATGAAAAAGAAACTAAACACATTCTCTCTATGCAATTGAGAATCGTAGTCCTTGGTATTTATGCCTGTGAACTGAAACTTTATGTTCACACAAAAACTGCACAAGGATGTTTATAGGAGCTTTCTTCATAATGGCTAAAACCTGGAAGCAATCAAGATGTCCTTCAAGTAGATGAATAGATAAATAAACTGTGGCCACATCCAGAAAATGCAATACTATTCACTTAAAAAAAAAAAAAAAGAGCTATCGGGGCACCTGGGTGGCTCATTCAGTTGAGCGTCCAACTTCAGCTCAGGTCATGATCTCACGGTTCATGAGTTCAAGCCCCATATCAGGCTCACTGCCATCAACCTGTCAGTGCAGAGCCTGCTTCAGATCCTCTGTCTCCCTCTCTCTGCCCCTCCCCCACTTGTGCTCTCCCAAAAATAAATAAAATATTTTTTTGAAAAAGAGCTATCAAGCGATGGAAAGACATGGAGGAAACTTAAATGCATTTTACTAAGTGAAAGAAGCCAATCTGAAAAGTCTACAGACTATTTTATTCCAACTGTATGACATTCTGGAAAAGATGATACTATGCAGAAAGTAAAAATATCAGGGGTTGGAGGAGGGAGGGATGAATAGATAAAGCAAAGAGAATTTTAGGGCAAATACTGTGTATGAAACCATAGTGGTGGGTACATGTCATTATACATTTGCCCAAGCCCACAGAATGTACATGCCGAGAGCAAACCCTAAGGTAAATTAGGGACTTTGGGTGATTTTGATGTGTCAGTGTAGGTGCATCAATTGTAACAAACGTACTAATTTGGAGGCAGATGACACTCCTGGGGGAGGCTGTGCATGTGTCAGGGCATGGGCTATATGGGAAATCTCTGTACCTTCTTCTCAATTTTAAACTGTTCTAAAAAAATAAAGGCTTTAAGAAAAAAGACAAGTTGTCAAATGAGAAAACATATTTGTAATACAAGTATCTTACCAAGGATTTGTATCCAGAATATATAGAGAACTCTCACAATTCTATGAGAAGTAACTCAATACAAAAGTGGGCAAAAGATTTGAACCCCTCAAAAGATACACGCATGTGTAATAAGCCCACATAAAGATGCTCAAACCGTTAGTCTATTGGGAGAAATGAAAATTAAAATCATAATGAGATCCCACTACACACCCACTGGAAGAAACAAACTTAAAAACACTAACAATATCGGGTGCAGGTGAGAATCTGGAGAAATTAGAACTCTCCTGTATTTCTTCTGGGGAAAGTATTAAGCAGAAAATACTTTGGAAAACTATTTGGCACCTTTTTA
This sequence comes from Herpailurus yagouaroundi, assembly GCF_014898765.1. Classification (NCBI taxonomy): domain Eukaryota; kingdom Metazoa; phylum Chordata; class Mammalia; order Carnivora; family Felidae; genus Herpailurus; species Herpailurus yagouaroundi. The sequence goes on from NW_024412397.1 coordinate 20,933,972, forward strand.
CAAAGCTAAATGTACACTTGCATAGCTCAACGATTCCACTCTTAGGTATTCACCAAGAGAAATAAAAACATACCTCTACACAAAGACTTGAAAAATCAAGGTTCAAAGCAACTTTATTCTTAGTAACCAAAGAAATGGAAAACTACCTATCAGTAGGAGAATGGATAAACAAGTTGTAGTATATCCATGAAATAGAATACTACTCAAATTTTTAAAATAAAATCTTGAACTACTGATACATGCAAGGTCATGGGTGAATATCAGAAACATTACACTGAGTGAAAGAAGCCATACACAAAATAGTATGTACTGTATGATTCCATTTACATGTGATGCCAGAGAAGGCAAATAAATTTACAGTGCCAGCATATTGGAGGCAGCCTAAAGCTAGGGTTTATTGCAAAGGGACATCAAGGGACTTTTTGGAGGTGATAATATTCTCGATCTTGATTGTACCCATGATTATATAGGAGTACACAGTTTGTTGTGTGCCGAGTATGGCACAACAAGGTTGTTTAATGAAAAAATATTCTGATTCAGATCAAGATTTGTCCCTCTAACAGCAGAAGATGCAGATATAAATTTTTAAAAATCTCGTGAATGTGTTCATGTTCTAAAAAAGTATTTAAGGTATATATACATTATGTGGCGCCTGGGTGGCTCAGTTGGTTGAGCGTCTGACTCTTGATTTCAGCTCAGGTCATAATCCCAGGGTCGTGGGATTGAGTCCCGCTTCAGGCTCTGCACTGAGCATGGAGCTTCCTTAAGATTCTCTGTCTCTCTCTGCCTCTTTCCCCAGTTTGCTCTCTCTCTAAAATAAAACAATAAAAAATAAAAAATAAAAAATAAAATAAAAAGGTATATATACATTATGTAAAATCTGCTTTTAATGTCTGGGATATGGTAGGTGATCAACAATATTAATTTCAATCCTAAAGTTTGTATGGAACCAGAAAAGACCCCGAACAGCCAAAGCAATCTTGAAAAAGAAAACCACAGCAGAAAGCATCACAATCCCAGACTTCAAGCTACACTACAAAGCTGTAATCATCAAGACAGTATGGTACTGGCACAAGAACAGACACTTAGATCAATGGAATGGAATACAAACCCAAAAATGGACCCACAAGTGTATGGCCAACTAATCTTTGACAAAGCAGGAAAGAATATCCAATGGAATAAAGACCGTCTCTTCAGCAAGTGGTGCTGGGAAAACTGGACAGCGACATGCAGAAGAATGAACCTGGACCACTTTCTTACACCAGACACAAAAATAAACTCAAAATGGATGAAAGACCTCAATGTAAGACAGGAAGCCATCAAAATCCTCAAGGAGAAAGCTGGCAAAAACCTCTTTGATCTTGGCCACAGCAACTTCTTACTCAACACGTCTCCAGAGGCAAGGGAAACAAAAGCAAAAATGAACTACTGGGACCTCATCAAAATAAAAAGCTTCTGCACAGCGAAGGAAACAATCAGCAAAACTAAAAGGCAACCAACAGAATGGAAGAAGATATTTGTAAATGACATATCAGATAAAGGGTTAGTATCCAAAAATCTATAAGAACTTACCAAACTCAACACCCAAAAAACAAATAATCCGGTGAAGAAACAGGCAAAAGACATGAATAGACACTTCTCCAAAGAAGACAACCAGATGGCCAACTGACACATGAAAAAAAATGCTCAACATCACTCATCATCAGGGAAATACAAATCAAAACCACAATGAGATACCACCTTACCCGTCAGAATGGCTAACATTAACAACTCAGGCAACAACAGATGTTGGCGAGGATGAGGAGAAAGAGGATCTCTTGCATTGTTGGTGGGAATGGAAGCTGGTGCAGCCACTCTGGAAAACAGTATGGAGGGTCCTCAAAAAACTAAAAATAGAACTACCCTATGACCCAGCAATTGCACTACTAGGCATTATCCAGGGGATACAGGTGTGCTGTTTCGAAGGGGCACATGCACCCCAATGTTTACAGCAGCACTATCAACAATAGCCAAAGTATGGAAAGAGCCCAAATGTCCATCAATGGATGAGTGAATAAAGAAGATGTGGTGTATATATATATATATATATACAATGGAGTACTCCTCGGCAATCAAAAAGAATGAAATCTTGCCATTTGCCACTATGTGGATGGAACTGGAGGGTATTATGCTAAGTGAAATTAGTCAAAGAAAGACAAAAATCATATGACTTTACTCATATGAGGACTTTAAGAGACAAAACAGGTGAACATAAGGGAAGGGAAACAAAAATAATATAAAAACAGGAAGGGGGACAAAACAGAAGAGACTCATAAATATGGAGAACAAACTGAAGGTTACTGGAGGGGTTGTGGGCGGGGGGATGGGCTAAATGAGTAAGGGGCACTAAGGAATCTACTCCTGAAATCAGTATTGCACTGTATGCTAACTAATTTGGATGTAAATTTTAAAAAATAAAAAATAAAATTAAAAAAATTTAAAAAAATTAAAAAATTTAAAAAACAAAATAAAAGAAAAAGAAAACAATATTAATTTCACTCTTTTCTTTCCAGTTGTTCTTATGTGAAAAGTATAAGTAATGTCCTCAAAGGCAGTGAGCTAAAAAAAAAAAAAAATCTGAGAAATATACACAGAAGGACAAAATTAGAAGTCAATGTTTAGTCATCTAAGAACAATGAAAGGGATCTGGTATTACATGGAAATCTTCCTTCATTTGTGGTTTATTATATGACCAGGGTTTTAGAATACCCTTGTGGTTTACTTTCCCAATTCTGGTATTTGTTATTTTTTATTGTACCCATTTGGTACCTAGCACACATTTCCTGTATTAGTCATTGCATTTTTAAGCATACATTCTTGTTTTTTAAATTTATCTCAAATTCCTAGAAGGCAACAATTATATCTGTTCTTTTTTTAATGGTTGATTTGTTTAGAGGAAACATTCAATAAAAGTTCAACATATTGTTGATAATATTGATGTCCTCATCTTTGAAAATTTCTTGCCTCATCAATATTATTTAGTCAAATAATTTAGATATTATCAAGTTACTTCCATATAAAACAAAAAAAGAATTATTTAAGAGATTCAGCCAGGTAATTTAAGGTCCTTTTCTTTCTCTTGATATATTCATAAATCTAGGATCATTCATGTATTCACTTGCTTAGTCTCTCAATGAACACATAAGGAACATTTCCCTTTGCCAAGTTTATGTTAAGTGTTGCAGACAAGACGTTATTATAGGTTCAGATTCTAGAAAGAAAATCAAATATAGCAAAACAAATTTATAATGGTAGGATAAATACATCATGAGAGGTGTGGAAAGGGTGAAAGATGATGCCAAGATAAAGTACCAGATAACATTCAAAAATAAAATTTTGATCCTTCTATTCATTAGCTAATCTAAATTTTTACAGTCAGATTTAATGTCATTAATGCCAGAATGTAGATGATCTGCAGTTGATACTATAAAGTTTGGGTCATTTGGGCATTAAAACTGTGGTGATTTTCCCAGCCAAGGAGAGTAACCCTCTCTTTCTGATTACTTAGGTACCTGCAGCTATGCCTGAAGTCAGTCAACCCATCCAAGTCTTTTCTCTTGTTTACAAGAAAGAAACTTTGTTTGCATTAACAGCCCAGAGAGGTAATGGTGAACCAGAAAATTAAAAGGTGAACTAGGAAATTATATTAGAAACTGACCTCTTCCATTTCAGACCTTGGTGGAAAGTCAGGGTAACTATATGGGCAACTTTCTTCCACAGAAACATGTTTGGCAATTCTGAATGAGAACTTGGGCACTAGGATTATGTCCACTTATATAATTTGTTTGATAAAAGAAAGTACCCTGTGCCAATATGCTCCCTTTCTTTTTGCCAAAAAAAAAATAAGGAAATGATAACATTAAAACACAATTCTTTCAAGTATAAGCATTATGTAGTCAAAACCTCAAACGTTCGTGCTGCCTCCTTTGTCAAGACCTCCTTCCTGGATGATGGATGATGTTTCCTTTCCGAAGTTTCCCATCCCACTCCCTCCATGACCCTCCCTTACCTAGGAAATCTCTACATACCTTCTAGATCCTTATTTAAATGCCAGTTTCTTGGAGATGCCATTCTTGACTCTATCCTGCCCTAAACACACCCAGCTTAGATCCCAACAGACTAGGAAAGGATTCCTGTCATAAGCACTTTTTCATAAAACTTATAACGAATTAGTTACATGTTTATTTTCTGCCTTCCTTTCCAGTCTGTACCCTCCATATGGGCAGACACTGCTTCTAACTTGTTTGTATTCTAGGCACCTCAGAGCTATTTAATAAATGGTGAAATTTACAAGCAATAAGTAAATCCAGGGAAATAATCCTTTCATTTTGTTAATGAGAAATCCCAGATAAAGTAGTTCTCTACTATAAAATTAATTCTCGTAATTTTTAAATAGCATCCTATTTGATACATGTCCTATTTCCTCGCTGCACTATTGAGTGTTATTATAAAACATAGGTTCTGTTTAACATGGAAGTTACTTTTACATTAATATGTTCAATTCCAATTTATCATAATTGAGCTCAGAACAATGAAATTCTACGTGAAGCAAAAAGCTATAGAAATTTCCTTAGACACCCTGGTTGCCCTGACTCACATCTTTTCTGTTTTGAGCCTACTGTTTGACCAAAACCACTCACTATATCCCAACTTCTATGGTTTTTTAAGGGAGTTGATTGAATCAACTTGAGTAAACTAAATGATACATAATATATTTTGGTAGTTATACTTTTAAAAAACTGCACTTGCTCTAAAGCCTTTTTAAAAATAATAATACCAAAGTATACCATGCATCATTTGCTTTACTCATATAGTTTTCCATTTGGGCATGATCATGATACATGTAAAGCCTACTCAAATAGTAGGCATTTACTAATTTTAACTATTAGATGGTTATAAATTCTATCACAATTAAAACTATCAGAATAATTCTCTGCCACTTGGAAGTGAGGCAAAAATGTGGGCAATACACCTTTATATCATACAGGGTCAATGGCCACCTGAGGATTGTGTAGGTAGGTACAACGCTGTTCAGAAGAATTTTCTGCGAAGATGGAAGTGTTGCCCAATATGGTAGCCACTGGGCAAGTGTAGCCACTGAGCATGTATAAAGTGGGCAGCGTGACTGAGAGACTAAAGTTTTTGTTGTATTTAATTTTAATTAATTTAAGTTTAAATAACCACATTTAAATAACTAGTGGCTACCTTACCAGACAGCACAGGTCCAGATAAATATACTACTTAGTTTGCCTCATTTTTTGTCATTAATTAAAAATCCCAGCTTGAGTAAAATTACTTGTTAATTTGTAGAATTTTTCCATTAAATATGCAAAAAAAATTTCACCCAGTGGGACAAATATCTCTAAATATTTATGGTCTGCTGGATATTAGGAAGTTTTAAAATCTGTGATCTTATCCAAACACATCTTTGTTAAATTGCCTATATATACATATTTCTCATATTTTCTCTGTAGCAGTCATAACATCTAGTTCCCTTATTCATTAATAAGTTATGGAAAATTGTTTACATGTGTGCACTGTATATTCACCAGAGAGTCATGATTTGAAAATCAGACTTTAGCATTTTTGGAGGCGACCCTCAATAGCCCTCAAAATTAACTCATAAAATTATTTTTTTTTTAATTTTAATGTTTATTTTTGAGAGAGAGACAAAGAGACAGAGCACAAGCAGGGGAGGGGCAGAGAGAGAGGGAGACACAGAATCTAAAGGCTCCAGGCTCTGAGCTGTCAGCACAGAGCCTGATACGGAGCTTGAACTCATGAGCCTTAAGATCATGACCTAAGCTGAAGCTGGACCCTTAACTGAATGAGCCACCCAGGCTCCCCAGAAAATTATTTTTGAGATTTCTCAGACAGCGCCTGAGAAATCACAAAGATTTGCTATTTTACTTTATTTAAAAAAAAGAGAGACAGAGAGAGAAAAGATGCAAGAAACAATTAGGTTTGGTGGCTCCATAGTTACTCATTAGTTCAATACTATTGTAGGAGCTACATGGGAAGAATTATAAAATCAGGAGAGAGGCTCAGACTTCCTTAGGCTAATTTACATAGTAAAAGATAATTAATATAAATATTTCAGAAATTAGAGGCTTTTGGGGAAGGCCCTGGAGATTCTTCAATGCCTTCCATAATATGTTCTTACCCTCAGGGAATACATTGGTTAAACCATTATGAGAACCTATTAGAAAACTTCACTCCCCTCAATTGTGACATCGTTGGGTATTGTTCTAAATTAACCACAGCCAGTTTTATCATCAAACAGCTCTCTGTTGATGCTGCCTGCGAGCTCTGCTGTAAACTGTAGGCCAGAATTGGTGTTTTTAACAAAGTACAGCCCCAGAGCCTTATCAAACAGACACACCAAGTTCTCTCCAAAGAGCGGACTCCTGGGGATAGCTTCTAAACTAACAAGGCTTGGACAACTTTCAGGCTGGACCAGCGGAATGAGACAGGGATTTGCTGAACTCTCTGTAGTCCAGGGGTAGACACATTACATGAAAGCAGAAGGCTGGCCCCTATGTCCAGGGCAACAAGTATTTATCATCAGGACGGAATGAGTTCATGAGGAATATTTGTTATTTGTCTGGAATATGGCTGGCATTATTTTAACTATTTTTTAATAAATGTATAAGGAACCCCTTTCTCTTTCTTCTTAAACTATCTCTAGTCCTAACCTTAGATTATTAAATTAATGTCATGATATCTGAGTCTCACTGACCCACTAGGAATTCAAAAGCAAATATTTCACTGCATCTCTTTACTTTCCATGGCAATAGGTTATTTGCACAGGATCAATACCAGTGTGTCCACATTTTTTACCAGGATGTAACTGCACAAATCTGTGTTGCAACCAAGTCTATGCTTGGAGCGTCATTTCTGAGAAAAATTCTGGTTTCATACAGTACAGCATTTCATCAGTAAGGAACATATATGGAGTGGATGCCCACGAAACACTTTTAGGAAATTGGTCTAGTACCTAAGTCCCTGCCTTTCAGGTAGTACAAAGGTTACTTCCAAAAGGACGATAGGAATCTCTAGAAGGGAAGGAAAAATTTCACCTAAATTCATAGGTAAAGCAGGTGAAATCTAGTGGAGAAGGTGTTTGGGGCTTGGTTTCCCAGACTTAGGATAGGAGAGGTACTAAAAGAATTTAAACATTCAACTCGAGACTATGAAAATTTCAGACAGACGTAAATTTTGTGGTTGTAGCAGTTAATCAATACTGTAAGATCCTAGATTTGCAAACTCCAGAGAGTTTACCTGATTAATTTATGCACCTGTGGAAATAATCAGGTCAAACCTGTGCTCCCGTAAGACTTCACTTACAGAACAGGTGATGGGCTGGATTTGAGACACAGGCTTAGTTGGTCAAGCCCTGATCTGGACTGCAAAAATAAGGCAAAAACAGGGCAGAAAGTACTTTCAGTAACACATGGGGACAAAGACCATCCAAGGATGTCTAAGAGAAGATATTTAGTTCATCTCATTGTCTACTATTGATTAAAAGTCCCAGATTTAGTGAAGTTACTTGTTAACTTGCAGGCTTTCATCCTGCAGAAATGCAAACAATTTTTGCCTGATAGAACAGATAACCCCAAAGATAAACCCTTTTTAAAATTAATTCCACAATCCTATCCTAACCCTTCTTTTGAAAATTTTCTACATATGCATATATAGTTTCTTAAAGTGCTTTTCAAACTGTTCATTCCTGCTTACTGGTATCTTTCACTAATTAATGAATTAAAGAAAATTTTTTACACACGTTCATTTCATATTTGCCTGGGAGCTAATGATTTTGCATTCTGAAATTACACTTTAACAACTATATGCTGATATAAAAAGCCAGAGTGAAAATCATAAGACAAGATGTTCCTTCCACCTCTGGCACAACATGACCTGAACACTGGGAACTTCAGGATCATCATCTCTACAAGGGAGGTGGCTGAACAAGGAATTCGAAAGTCCCTTCCAAACTTCATTGTGAATATTCTAAAACTGACAGTTTTCATACATCAATAGAGACAGAATATTATTGAGAGAAAGAAATTTTAACATTCTGAAAAGAACTCAAAGAGACCTGGAATACACTAAGGCTTTTTATTCCAGTAACAATGAAAGGGATCCATTCAAAATGAAAAAGCACCATTCAAGTGATCCCTTTGCCAGGAGCAATTGCTCTTTAATTGAGCTATTTGTTCTTAAGATAGATAACTTTTGACATACACATAGAATGATACAAGATTTATATCTTTCCTAGAGTTTTTTTCTTGTCAAGGCATAAAATAGGGTCATTCTTTTTCAGAGAGCATATGCAATGTTCAGATAATAAGTCTCCACACCCTTTTCATACTGAATGTGAAGTTGCTATAAATCTCAAGTGAAATTTTGATTTAATTTGAATTTAGACAAGTAGAAAATTGTGAATAACTGAAACTTTTCCAACAGGGCATCGGAATGGTCGTCTAAGGGTCATAAAAAGTGCTATATTTTAAGGCTTTTAAAAAAATAGTTTGTAAAATAAGGGAAAGGCATGATAATAATTAAAACAACATAGGTAAAAATATAACACCTGCAATATTCATGGGACAGCTGAATCATTTTAGGATTTCATCACTAATGGTCTTGCTTGGAATATTTTCTCTACTAAGAAAATACAGGCTATTGCAATATAGACCATCTAAAGTCCAATTATGAGCTAATTCTAACCTTGAAAATGAGGATTTACCTATAGGACATGATAGTTATCAGAGTAGGCCCAGGAGAAATTTGGCCTTAGAATCAGCATCATGGATTTATTTTAAACCAATCATTTATTTGGTCATCATGCAGATGTGGTTGAACAGGAAAATCTTAAGAGTGTTCAGAAATCTGTTTTTTTAAATATTTATTTATTATTTATTTTGTGTGTGTGTGTGTGTGTGTGAGAGAGAGAGAGAGAGAGAGAGAGAGAGAGAGAGAGAGAGAGATTGGCAGAGAAAGAACCCCATGCAAGCTCTGTACTAAAGCACAGAGCCCAATGCAGGGCTCGATGTCACAAACCATGAGATCAGGACCTGAGCTGAAATCAAGACTCAGATGCTTAACCTGCTTAAACCACCCAGATGCCCAGAGAAATCTGGTTATTTTATCTAAACCCTTACACAGTACCCTAAGGTAAAAATTTTTAAATGTGCCTAATTAGAAATAATCTCAATGAGATGCGTGAATAAAAGTGAAATTTTTTAATGAGGTCAAATGAGATTTAATAGCTATTTTTATTTTTTTTAATGTTTATTTATTTTTGAGACAGAGATAGAGCATGAACGGGGGAGGGTCAGAGAGAGAGGGAGACACAGAATCCAAAGCAGGCTCCAGGCTCCGAGCTGTCAGCACAGAGCCCGACGTGGGGCTCGAACTCACGGACTGTGAGATCGACCTGAACCGAAGTCGGACGCTTAACCGACTGAGCCACGCAGGCGCCCCTAATAGCTATTTTTAAATCTGGACATTATTTTCTGTATTTTCAAGTCTGAATTATATTATCTGTTGTATTATATATGGCTAAATTAAGCTGTATAAGTTTCTGCGCAAAAACAAAAACATTTTTTAAATTGTGATGAAATGACATTAACTGCATGACATTGATCTTTGTTATTTGTTGAGACTTGCTTTGTATTTTGTGATACTAAATTTTTATGCATAAAAAGAATGTTTATGCATGTTAAAAAGAATAACTTTATTGGTTGCAGTTTTCATATATGTCTCTTAGATTGAAATTATACATCGTATTGCTGATATTTTCTATTCGTATTAACTTTTGCCCAGCATGTGAGAGAATTTTGTCACAATCTTACTATGATTGTGGATCCATCAATTCCTCCTAGCTTTATGTATTTTGTTTATATTATTCTAGGTTCTGTCATTAGGTGCTTATAGGTTCAGGATAGATATACCTTACTGGTGAATTGTACATTTAATCATTAGTTACCAACCCTTTTATTTTTTGTTTTTTTAAGTTTATTTATTTATTTTGAGAAAGAGAGCAGGGGATGGGCAGAGAGAGATTGAAAATCCCAAGCAGGCTCATACTGTCAGCGCAGAGCCCAATGCAGGGCTTGAACCCATGAACCATGAGATCATGACCTGAGCCAAAACCAAGAGTCAGATGTTTAACCGACTGAGTCACCCAGGCACCCCATTTTAAATTTTAATTATGCTTTCTGCTCTAAAATGTAATTTAGTAATTATCTGCCTGTTAGATATTTATGTAGTATCTGCGTTTTAGATATTTATGTATTACCTTCTTCCCTCATTTAGTGGTATTGATTTATTACTAAAATTCAATAGATTTGCAATAAAGAACCTAAGACCTAAACAGTTAAAGTTGTATTTTCGAGGACACACAATTGGAGCATGACAGAGCTACAGATAAATTTAAATATTAGTAGTGCAAGATCTCATGAACTTGAATTCTACCTCCTGTCCTGACCCTCTCAACTTGTTTCTTCACCCTCAGCAAACGGCGTTTGCTTTTTTTACTGGTCCTGCACAAGGAGAGATTTTAGTCTTGAGTTTGCAAATTTGTCTGTGGCGGCCAATCCAGAGGATTCTGTCTCCTTCTATGAGATCAGGAATGTAACCAAACCAAATCTTGACATGTCAGGGACTTTCTTCCCCTTCTTTTCAATGCGAGCCTCTTGCATATGCGTTTAGTTTAGTTTAGTTTTCTATTTTGGATTCTGTCTAATGATAAAGTCGCTTCAGCTACATCCAGCTGATAACTCTCAGGATTAAGGTTTTCCTTTGAAAGGACTAGGTGAACATATTGTTGACCAATTTTGCTACTATCCCTAGTTGTATTGTCAATATCTATGGAGGGGAAATACTGAAAAATCACCACAATTTTCCACTAAATATATATGTTCCAGTATGTATGTGTAGGAATATATACATACACACACACACACACACATTTGGAATACATGTGGCTGTTTGAGTGCAAGTATATATTTTATGGCTGTGCACTGATGAAATGATAAAGCTCCAAGGTGTTTAGACATGAGTCAGTCACTCCAAGTATTACTAAACTACCTTCTTTATCAATGAGCTCACTTCTTAAACTTGAGCAAGCACCCTATGGTGTGCACTGTAAAGTGTCATGTTCACCTCACTGAACTTCTCCAGGAGCTGTGTTTGAAGGCCAAGGCCAGGAAGTACAGTCCTGTCAGGGGCTGTGTGTCAACCTCCTTGGAGCTGGTCCTCTCTCTCCAGCATTCCCCGGAAGGAACAGCACGTCCATTAATCAACCACTGTGTTGGTGGTTTCTGAGGAGACGATCAAAAATGTACCACAACTGCACCTATAAAAGCTCCTAATTGAAACTTGGCCTTTAGAGGATTCGGGAACAATGCTCTCTCTTTCTGCTGTCTATGGGAGTAGCTCTCTTTCCTCCCACAACTGTGTGATACAGAATCACCACAAGACTTTCAGGAGAGACACAGGGGTGATAAATGGTCTAAGACTTGTTTATTTGACTATGTATTCAAAGAAGTTAGTTCATAAAGTTGCAACAACACTTGTAAGTCAGAATGGAAATTAAATTTGTCCCAGATATTGTCATGGACGCTCAACATATGTTACCTCATTTTTCTCAAAACTCCGTAAAGTTTTATCAATGGGATAAAATGCTCAAGATTCGAAGACTTAAGAATGACCTAGAATGGATTTAAATTGCCTAATGAAGTCTGCACTCTTTCTGCAACAGCACACTGTTGCTCGTTAGTTGGCCGCCTCTCTCACTCAGACCCCTGATGATCTGTCACTTTTTAGGGGAGTCTTCTAAACAACCACATCTGAAAAAGCCACCAAGTCATCCCATATCACTACTCTCTTCCAATTTTCAAGTTAGTACCTATTAGATATATTCTGGTTTAATTTGTAATAAGTTAGAACAATTTAGAAAGAATTTTAATAAAATGTATTTGGTTTATAATGTTTGTTACCTACTTCCCTCTACAAAATGATGAAGTCCATGAATGGTGGGACATATCTTATTTACTGGTCTCACTTTCATACCTGGCATACAGTGAGGAATTGACAAATATCTATTAAATAAAGATAATCCAAAGAAATTAAATGCTGTTCCATAAAATCTTATATTAATTCCAGAGTATGAATGGCAAAGCTCATTTGCAACTTAAACATGATTCCGTAGAATCATGATTAATATATTTTTTTAAGTTTATTTATTTTGACACAGAGAGAGAGAAAGATAGCAGGGGAGGGGGGAGAGAGAATCCTAAGCAGGCTCCACACTGACAGCGCAAAGCCTGACACAGGGCTTGAACTCACGAATCCTGAGATCGTGACCTGAGCTGAAACCAAGAGTCAGATGCTTAACCAAACTGAGCCACCCAGGCACCCCATGATTAATATTTATCAACAGTTTCCTTAAGAAGAAGGTTTTAACTTCCTCCCTATTAAATAAAAGACGCAAGTGGAAGGAAGCAAGAGAGTATGAGTGTCCTTTGTTCACATCAGCTATAGGTGGGTGAACCAGGAGGGATAATTGAAACAATGTTTTGGATAAAACTGCTTATCAGTAATCCATGGCTCACATTTCATTTTGCTAATTGGTCTTTTACACCCAAAGGCTGAATCTCATCTATTTAAAAGCTTTCTGCTGTACCTACAAACTTATTTCTTTATAAGTAAAGCCAGTTTTGGAAACAAAACCTCTGCTTTTGAGAAAAGCTTATTCCCAAAACGATATGGATAGTAACTTTTCCCTTTTGCCAAACTCCAACGAAACATGTGTTGTCCCTCCTGGTTCATACAGGCACATATGATGTGGACACAGCATGCTTCGAGCATACTCTCCTTCCATTTACTTTAACCCTTTCATTTAATAAGAAAAAGATCATAATTAGATTTCAAGGAAATTCCCAAGTTCCACATAATTCCTATTCACTGTGGCCAACAGGTTTGCAAACATTCCTGTTAGCACTGTAATCACCTTTCAGGGCATATCAAGGACTGTCTGTCATTTCTTTCTGCTGCTTCTTTATCCCTTCAACAAACACTCAGTGCTTCCCACAGCATTGATCATTTTTTGCATTTTCTGTGACTTCTACTAGGAGACCTTCTTTTCTTACTCAAAGCAGAAAACCAAAAGAAAAGTAAACTGAAATGACACAAGTTTTGCCGATGCTCCCCTTCTCCCATTACGTTAGCTCCTTCTGGGTGGTTTCATAATCTAAAAGCTATCTTTTTTTCATCTGTTTCTTCAATGTCTTACTAAGTCCCCTATTCACATGAGAATCCTTATTTTGGATTATTTTATGTCCTTTAGGAGAAAAAAAGCACTACTGAGGGTGAAATCGGTGTAACCGGATTTGCTATTTGCTGAACCTCTTTTAAATAAAAACTTGTATGTTAAAATTAATCTTTTAGAAATGTCTACCTTAACATTATCCAGTAAATGCTGATAATGTTGATATTCACCTGGATCTCCTGGGTAGTCAGACTTTTCAAGGCCTGAACAGATTATCCTCAGGGATAAAAATCACCAGATAATCACTACTTTCACACTTTAACAAATTAGTTTTAGCTGTGCGCTGGATTCTGCGGCTTAAGTCCCACACGTTTGCCAGCAATTCTGGACTTTGGCCGAACATTGTGCCAAGTTAGGTTAGGTCTTAGACTCAATTAGGTCTAGCTGGTACACTTAATTTCAGGACTTAAATTCAGCAACAAAGTTCGTGTTCTGAAAAGAGTATCCAATTCTGAATAAGATCTATGTTCTCGGGGCTTTTTTTCCCCTCTCATCATTGAATTCAATCTTTAGACCCCATATCTAATTAGATTATTTATGGTAAGGCGTGTCTGATGAATATGACATAAAACTAAAGTTTAAGGCTACAAATCACATGCTGGGCAAGAATTCTCAAAGTTGTTTTAATTGGAAAGATTTGAGTCATCTTCCCAGACTGAGAATATAGAAACACTTTTTTAAATTTTTTTTTTTCAACGTTTTTATTTATTTTTGGGACAGAGAGAGACAGAGCATGAACGGGGGAGGGGCAGAGAGAGAGGGAGACACAGAATCGGAAACAGGCTCCAGGCTCTGAGCCGTCAGCCCAGAGCCTGACGCGGGGCTCGAACTCACGGACCACGAGATCGTGACCTGGCTGAAGTCGGACGCTTAACCGACTGCGCCACCCAGGCGCCCCAGAAACACTTTTTTAAAAGAGAAAGGGAGAAAATTTATAAACATAAAGCTCATGGAGTTATGTAGTATATTGTTATACCAATTAAAAATAAATGCAAAACATTTCTTTTGTTTCACAAAATTTTGGAAATCTATTACTGCCCCCATTCTTATTTCCCCAACTTTCTCCATAAGCAAGGCATTGCTTTCAAAAAAGATATTCCCTGTTTAAGAAATATTATAGAGCAGGGGCGCCAGGGTAGCTCAGTCAGTTAAGCCTCTGACTTCGGCTCAGGTCATGATCTTGCACTCTGTGAGTTCGAGCCCCACGTCGGGCTCTGTGCTGACAGCTCAGAGCCTAGAGCCTGCTTCGGATTCTGTGTCTCCTTCTCTCTCTGCCCCCTCTGCCTCTCCTTCTCTCTCTCTCTCAAAAATAAATAAACATTAAAAAAATTATTAAAAAATAAAAAAAGAAATATTATAGAGCAACATTAGCATGTTATTTTTACATGATTATATTCACTGGCATTTAAGGATATTACACATTAATTATTATGACAATTTATAATTTCTGTTACATTAAAAATATAGGTAGTATTTATATAGTAAACATTCAATCAGAATGTTCAAATATAAAAAAGTATAGAACATAAAATAAGACTTAATCCCTCCATCCCTCATATCCTCTGCTCCTCTTTTTTTATACCGAATAGTTTTAGGAGAAATATAGGTATACTTACAGAAGCTTAATACCTAAACAATTCTAAATCTCATTTATGGCATTTCAATATATCAAAGATAAGTACTTTAAAAAAATAATTTTCGAACTATTAAAAGTATATTTAGGGGCGCCTGGGTGGCGCAGTCGGTTAAGCGTCCAACTTCAGCCAGGTCACGATCTCGCGCTCCGTGAGTTCGAGCCTCGCGTCAGGCTCTGGGCTGATGGCTCAGAGCCTGGAGCCTGTTTCCCATTCTGTGTCTCCCTCTCTCTCTGCCCCTCCCCCGTTCATGCTCTGTCTCTCTCTGTCCCAAAAATAAAAAAATAAAAAAATAAATTAAAAAAAAAGTTGAAAAGAAAAAAGTATATTAAATTCTTTAAAAAATACACTAAAGTCACATTTTCAATGTTGATGCCTTGCTTTGAGTCTCAGTTTAATATTTTCTTTCCTGAAATAAATTTAATGCCATTGTTTATCTTAAAATTTCCCATCAATTAACCATTAATATGACTCAACATTGTATTCATTTATAAATACGTTTATGTATTTCGTATTGGTATAAGACACCTAAATCTGATCTGATTTCTAAGGTAATAATCTAACCTAACAATGTGACAAGGCTTTAAAGTTTGTAAAGAGCTTTTAATGCATGAAATTGGCATCAAGGCCCAGCAAAAGCATTTGCGGTTGATTTGTAATACTTACAGAGAATGTCCAATTTTCTCTGTGGGGTTACCTTCATTTGGGTTTTCCAGTAGCAAACTACTCCCTTATCACACATAACCAGATTTATTGTTGAACAGGAAAGGGAACTTTAGATAATTAAGTTTTTAAACGTTTCTGCATGTAACCCACTAATTGTAGTATCGAGTGGAGTGTGGTCAAAAGAAAGCAAACTCAATTTCTCCTCAATGGTTTTGCACTGAGAGGTGCAGAACGGTGTAACAGCTTTCTGGTAGCCCACATCGAGAAGGAGTATTCAGAATGCAGAAATAAAGAAAGCATGAAAAGACTCCTACACTGCACCACGGCAATGATTAGAAAGGACAACCTTTGAGCTTTGAAAACAGAAAGCAGAAAGCCAGTAAGCAGTCTGCAGCCCCCCCAGCAAAATCTCTTCCCCATCAAAACTCTGTTGCAAATCCAGCTTCTCCTCTTGCAAACCCACAGGCTGGGAGAGGGAACCACAGCCACTCCAAACTGGAGCTACAGGGCCATCATTAGTGGTTTCTGTCACTGTCTTGGTGCTTTTCCTTCATGAATGAAATACGCAAATGGCATTTTACATTAGCTCTTTCCGTGAAGAAGAAGAAGAAGAAGGTCAAGAGATACAACTAGCACAGCCAGCACGTTAGAGATCTGTGACCAATGTACTTACACCTTCAAATGTCTCCAGATTTCAGCCCCTGGAAATATCTAGCCCATTTCTTTATGGCACTGTTGCTTCCGTCAGCTGTGGAAATTAACATAAAATAATATAGTAACCCAGTGAGTGCTGGACAGCCTTCCAGAGCATCCGGTTAAGTGAACACTAACGGCACACGGACGGTGTACAAAATCTGAATGATAAACAGCAAGTAAATACCTTCCAAGGGGCCAGAAGGGGGAAGGATGTTGAGCTACTGCTGCTGTCGGCTCTCTTGTGTAACAGCAAAGGCGGCTCAGTCCCTCTGACAGGCTGTGAAGCGCGGCTGCGGATCGCGTCGGGGCGGTCCTAGTGCCTGCTCCAGGTTATTACACACAAGGTAACCCTGAAGAGCTTCCCTGCTTCCTGCGATTTGGCTAGGGGGTCTCACCAAGGGCTTTCGGGGGCATCAGCTTGTTAAGCATCAGGGCAGCGGAGGTGGGGTTTGGGAAAAGTGATTAGTAGCAAATGGGGTCTGCCAACATTTCCAGACACTGCTGTTGAAACCAGAAAGGATTACAGATCATGTTGTCTGTTAAATAAACAGTGCTCTTGAAAATCTCAAAGCCAGAGAGGCCTTTTAAAGGACACCTATGTGCACGTATACTATATTGACCACATCTCTTTATTCTGTTCTTCTGTCACATTAAAAAAAATTTTTTTAATGTTTGTTTATTTCTGAGAAAGAGAGAGTGAGAAAGCGAGAGAGAGCGTGCAAGCAAGCACGCATGAGCGGGGGAGGGACAGAGAAAGAGGACGACAGAATCCCAAGCAGGCTCCAGGCTCTGAGCTGTCAGCACAGAGCCTGCCGTGGGGCTCGAACTCATGAACTGTGAGATCATCACCTGAGCTGAAGTTGCATGCTCATCTAACAGAGCCACCCATGTGCCCATCCTCTGCGCACATTTAAAATGTAAAGGAAACAAAAATAAAGAAGCAGGGGACTTTTTAAAGTTTGATATATTTTCTTAGCATTTGTAAAAAGTGTCTAAGGCCCAAAAGCTCCGTGTTCAATAGCATATTCTATTCAAACACTTAAACTAAAGTACACGCAAAAATTAAAAAAAATAAAGGCTTTCAGAAGATTATTCTCTGAGAGGCAAAGTGTGGCTGTGCCATTCCATATAAATACTACCCTCCACCTCTATTCATTTGCCCCTTTTCTTTTTCTTTGTGGCACCTTTCCCCAACAAATTCATGCTTCTTAATTTAGTTTTTCTCTAACTCTCCCCTTGCAACATAACATCTATGAAGGAATCTGTTCTATTTACTTTGAAAAAGTAGCCAGGGAGATTACCCAGCACATATTTGTGGAAACAATAAACTAGACAGTAAACTGAGAAATTACATTACAGAACACAAATACCGAATCAATCTCTTAACTGATTAAATTCAACTAGCATATCTCTCTGAGCAGCTATTTTATTTAAGGACTGTGTTAAGTATACATTAACCTTTAAGAAACTTACAACGTAAAGGTAGAGAAAAGAAATTAATATATGTGTACAATCAAACAATTATGTGTACATACACCATTTGCCATAAGAGAATGAACAATATTAAGTCTGGATGTGCTATACTTGCTGAGGGTGTCTGTGCTTTGACATGGGTATGGTGTAGAGCCAGGGGTTTGGGTCTGAGAAATCGACAGATTTCTCCCCGCCACCTCTCCAAGTATATAGTTATAGTTTGGTTGGTTTTTATGCAGGTTGGTTAAAAATGTGCCAGAATCTGGAAAGTTAACTCTAGTAAGATTTGTTAACAGAGCAAATATGGGTGCTAACACTGGTGAAGAACAGAAAGGCAGGCAGGTAGGCTCTCAGGCTCGGGATCAAAGCCTCACATTGGCAGGGAGTCGGCAGCAGGGTCCAGCATCCACCTAAAGATGCCTTCCGGAGGAGCAAGGGACTGCTCGTACTTAGTGATCTGTGTCATTAGACCACGTTGGTGAGTTCTGGAAGCCAGGGGAAAGGCACCGTGGCTGGTAAGAAGATACGCTGTCAAGGCTGAGGCTCAGAGATTCAGATGCCACGAGGGGAGAGAGAGAGAAAGATTGAAGATCAAGATAAGACTGCCCTCATGGAGCATTCAAGGTGGGATTTTCTCATAGGAGAAGTGGAGTCCAATCAAGGCAGGTAGTCTGAGAACATCAATGAGGGGCACTGATGCCTTTTAAGATTCAAGGATCCAGAGAGTCAAGTTAAGCCAGAGTAATTTTGTCTCAATGAAAGGATTGCTTTGCTCAGTCCACAAACTGTGATTCACTTGTATGTTTCATTTCTTTCCACTTCTCAGTTCAGCATGTTTTCTGAAAGGAGATTCTGTTTTAAAAAGAGAAAGTTGAGGGGCGCCTGGGTGGCGCAGTCGGTTAAGCGTCCGACTTCAGCCAGGTCACGATCTCGCGGTCTGTGAGTTCGAGCCCCGCGTCGGGCTCTGGGCTGATGGCTCAGAGCCTGGAGCCTGTTTCCGATTCTGTGTCTCCCTCTCTCTCTGCCCCTCGCCCATTCATGCTCTGTCTCTCTCTGTCCCAAAAATAAATAAACGTTGAAAAAAAAATTTAAAAAAAAAAAAAAAAAGAGAAAGTTGAATGACCACAGCGTACCCTCTCGAGATGCTGGTAAGTATGCTAGCTGCATGGACTAGACACAGCAAAGGAGGGACTCTGGCTGGTGTAAAGGGGAGGCAATGCCCCTTCACCACAGATGTCCTTGTAGCCACTGATTTTTATGGATGTTAGAGAGCCTCCTGGGGAGCAATGCGCCGTGTCCATGGCCGGGCCTCAGATATACACAGACATGTCATCTGCACCACGATACAGGTGGACGGTGGGGAAGCTTAGGGCTGCTGAGAGACACATCACCACATATATATATATATATATATATATATATATATATATATATATATATACCAACATGACGCAAACAACACGAAAAACAATCTTGATCTAGTGGATACAAAGGAAAAAAGGGGATGTGCCTTCTTCTTATACAAATATAGAATATTTATCAAAATTGATCATGCACTAGGTCATAAAGCAAATTGCAAAAACTTCTAACCAATCAGTATCACACAGACCATGTTCTTTGACCAGAGTGCAATTGCTGATGTCAGTAACAGAATGATAAATAAATCATTCCTATACAGTTGACAAATAAAACGACACTTTTAGGGGCGCCTGAGTGGCTCAGTCGGTTAAGCGTCTGACTTTAGCTCAGGTCATGATCTCATAGTTCATGACTTCAAGCCCCACGTCACGCTGTATGCTGATAGCTCAGAGCCTGGAGCCTGCTTTGGATTCTGTGTCTCCCTCTCTCTCTGCTCCTTCCCTCCTTACACTCTCTCTCTCTCTCTTAAAAATTAATAAACACAATGAATTAAATAATTCATTGGCCAAAGACAAAATGAATGCAGAAATTTAAAAATAATTAGAAACATATAATCATTAAAATACTCCCTATGGGAGGCTATGAAAACATACTTAAATCTATAGTCTCAAGTTCTTATATGAGCAAATGAAAAGACAGAAAATTAAGAGATAATAAAAACTATAGAATAAATCAATTAAATAGAAAACAAATCTACTAGAGAGATATAGAAAACAGTAAGAATCAACAAAGTCAAAAGGATACTTTTCAGAAAGTTAATGAAACATAAATATTTGGCTAGAGTGGTTAAAGATAAAAGAGAGAAGGCACAAAATTCATTGAGAAACACCTCAAAAAAATGGGACACCTGGGTGGCTCAGTTGGTTAAGCGTCAGACTCTTGATTTCAACTCAAGTCATGATCTCATGGTCCTGAGATCAAGCCCTGTGTCAGGCTGGCCATAGAGCCTGCCTAAGATTCTCTCTCTTGCTCTGCCCCTATCCCCCACCCCTCTCTCAAAAAAAAAAAAAAAAAAAAAAGAGAGAGAGAGAGAGAGAAAAGAAACAATGTAAAAAAACCAGTGTTTTGGTTTTTGAAATAGTTAAACATACACCTATCATATAATCCAGCCATTTCACTCCTAGGTATTTGTCCAAAAAAGATAACAACAGTACAAAGTCTCATATGAATTTTCATAGAGCTTTAGTTGTACCAATGGAAAATAGAAACAACTCAAATGTCTGTCAAGAGATCAATGGTGAAATAAATTGTCGTGTATCTGTACAGCAAGATACTACTCCATAATAATAAGGAAATTACTGTTGTTACATGCAACAACATATATGAATCTCAGAATCATTATGCTGAATCTTGTAAAAAGCAGACAAGAAAGGGTACATATTATGATTTCATTTATATAAACTACTGGAGGATGCACATTAGTTTATGATTTCAGAAATCAGATCAGTGGTTGTGTGGAGGCAGGGGAGGAGAAAGGATGGGTTACCAAGGGGCAAGAAGAGAATGTGGGGATGATGGCTGATGGGTATGTGTGCTCATTATCTGCCTGCAGTGATAGTTTCACGGTGTTTACATAGGTCAAAATCACTCTGTTAGGCCGAGTCCTCAAGAAGCAGATACCATGACAGGATCAGACTTCAGAAGGTCTACCGGGGAGAAAACCAGTGAGCAAAATGGGAAAATGGAGACAGAGGAGGCCGGGAGAGCCAGCAGACCCTGGGGCAGGACTGATCAAGTGTAGGAGACATGAGGGTAAGGAGATCAAGATGGAAAACAGGAAGGCCTTGGACTAAAGTGTAATTTTAAGAAATTTAGCAAGGCCAACACAGTCCTCTGCATCCATGAGTAGAGTCCTACATCTCGAAAGGATGAGCTTCTCTTAGGTCCCTGCCATATTTGGTCATTGGATAGGAGTGGCCCATGGGAAGTGTGGCCTGGGGGCAAAATGCAGGGATGGATTTCAGAGCACAATAGTCAGGACTGTTAGTCAATTACTCTCTTAGCCCTGGAAGATCTGAGAAGTACATTGCCATGGCTGCCCTCTCACCAAATTAGACACTTTAAATATGTGCAGTCAATCATATGACACTTATGCCTCAATAAAATTATAAAAGAAAGATACAATAGCAGATAAAGCAGAGGTGAAACATAACAAGAGAACACTATGGACTTTACACCAATAGATTTGATTTGGAAACTTGGAAGTAGACGGATTCCTAGAAAAATTTAATTTACCGAAACTGATTCGAAAGAAACTAACCATCTGATTAATCCTAGCATTATGAAAGAAATTAAAACAACAAGCACCCTACAATCAAGTAGTCCTATTCATGGGACGATACCCAAGAGACATACACAAGAATGCTCACAGCAGCACTGTTTGAGTAATAAAAACTTGAAACATTTAAATAGTCATGAAAAGGGGACTAGATAAACCAGCTGTTCTCTATTTAAACAAATACAATACAGCAGAAAAAAAAGTATAATCTTTATACACACCACATTTTAGAACATAATAAAAAAGTAAATCCCAGAAAACTAAACATGATACACAAAGTTTTTATACAAATAAAAAAATAGCAGAATTAACTATATTGTTTACTCATATATGCAAATGTGATAAAACTATATATTTTAAGTAACAAGGAATTCATAATAAGGCTAGTGACCATTTCTAAGGTAGGCTGGTGAAGCATGGCATGCATTCTATTGGTAATGACCTAATTCTTGAGTTTATGGGCATTTATATTATTCTGTTCTTTGCCTTAACATATATCCTCTTTAATCCTTTGTATGTAGCAAATAATAGATATCTTTTTTTTAATTTTTAAATTTTGTTTAAACCCAAGTTAGTTAACATATAGGGTAATAATGACTTCAGGAATAGAATTTAGTGATTCATCACTTATGTGCTCATCCCAACAAATGCCCTCCTTAATGCCCATCACCCATTTAGCCCATCCCCTCACCCACCTCCCCTTCAGCAACCCTCAGTTTGTTCTCTGTATTTAAGAGTCTCTTATGGTTTGCCCCCCTCTCTGTTTTATCTTATTTTTCCTTCCCTTCCCCTCTGTTCATCTGTTTTATTTCTTAAATTCCACATATGAGTGAAATCGTATATTTATCGTCCTCTGACTAATTTTGCTTAGCATAATTACCTCTCATTCCATCCATGTTTTGCAAATGGCAAGATTTCATTCTTTTTGACTGCTGAGTAATAGTCCATTGTATATTGTGGTGTGTGTGTGTGTGTGTGTGTGTGTGTGTGTGTGTGTGAAGATATATATACACACATACATACATACATACATACATACATACATACATACCACATCTTCTTTATACATTCATCTGTCAGTGGACATTTGGGTTCTTTCCATAATTTGGCTATTGTTGACAGCAGTGCTATAAACATTAGGGTGCATGTGCCCCTTCAAAATAGCGCCTCTGTACCCCTTGGATAAATACCTAGTAGCGCAACTGCTGGGTCATAGGGTAGTCCTATTTTTAATTTTTTGAGGTACCTCCATACTCTTTTCCAGAGTGGCTGCACCAGTTTGCATTCCCATCAGTAGTGCAAAAGTGTTCCCTTTTCTCTGCATCATCGCCAAGAACTGTTGTTTCCTGAGTTGTTAATTTTAGCCATTCTGACAGGTGTGGTTGTACCTCATTGTGGTTTTGATTTGTATTTCCCTGATGATGAGTGATGTGGAGCAATAATAGATATCTTCTTAAAAGAGAAATAAAAGAGAGAAAAATCCTACTCCACATAGAGGAAACAGCCTGTGCAGAGATATCGGGGCAGCAAGTTGGAAAAATAACACGGAACAAATGAGAAACAGGACAGCCACTGACGCATGATGCGTTTGGTAGCGGGGGAGAAGCATTGGTTCATGGGCATCGATGTAGAACCAGTACCAGTCCTATCACAGCCAACATCTTCTCAGAAAAAGATGATCTTTTCAATCCTGACATTCCTTGTCTTAGCAAGTGCTGATTAGTCATTTTATTACTGCAGATTTCCAAACAGGCATAATTTACAAGGCCTTTTAGGTTATGCACAATTAATTCAGAATTTATGAATCAGTGGAATTTTCCAATCCCTCATGAAGACCTGTTACATTTTTAGTTTGGAAACATGATTTAGTAGACCATGTCAATTTCTTATTTCACTTCACTTCTCTCACTATAAAAGTTCATCTAAAAATACCATTTTCCCTTAGTTACAAAGAGAAGGAACATATAATTATTGTAGAAACTATGAAAATAACAGATAAGCACTAAGTAGATAGTAAAACTCAGTATGATGCCAGGACCCAAGATTATTCACTGTTTAAAGATTGGTGCACAGGAGCGCCTGGGTGGCTGTCTGTTAAGCCTCTGACTTCGGCTCAGGTCATGATCTCATAGTTCATGAGTTCGAGCCCTGTGTTGGGCTCTGTGCTGACAGCTCAGAGCCTGGAGCCTGCTTGGGATTCTGTGTCTCCCTCTCTCTCTGTCCCTTCCCCGCTTGTGCTCTCTCTTTCTCTCTCAAAAATAAACATTAAAAAAATTTTTTTTAATAAAAAAATAAAGATTGGTGCACGTACACACACACAAACACATTATATTTCACAAAACTGGAAATGTAGATATAATTTTAAAGCCTGTCCTTTCTCTTACCTTTGTTAATGTCATATTGTCTCTAATTAATTACATAAGACTCAAATAGTAGGGTACACAAACTATGACCTACACACCAAATCCAGCCTGCTACCTGTTTTTATAAATAAAATTTTATTGGAACACAGTCATGTTCATTACTTTACATATTGTCTGTGGCTACAACAGCAGAGTTGAGTAGTTGTGACAGAGACTGTACCATAAAACTATTTGGCCCTTGGCAGAAAAGGTGCCAACTCTTTGTAAGACACACTTTTAATGGCCATATAGTATTCCATTTTATGGATGTATCATAAATTGACTAATTTCTCATTAGTACACATTTTGACTATTTTTAATTTTTTTCCTATACTGATTACCTTGACTTAAAAATCTTTACAGGCATCCTAGAAATTAAATCATTGATAAAAGTGTATGTCCTATATAAGGCTTTTGAAGATAAGGCCAACTTTCCTTTCTTAGGATTGCACCAAGTGACCTCACTGCCACTCACAAAGGAAATTTCTGGAAACGATATTTATCCCCATTGTATATGCATTCTCACAACCTAATTTTGATCATTTGCTCTTGATGGCTATTAATGATCTCTTGGTCACAATGTTAGTTTTCAGTCTATCTTCCTTGACCTTCATTAGGCTCTATTTTCTCTCAGCATTTACATTCGACCTCTTTTTCTCACCCTGGCTCTGTAACATCCTGCCATCAGTGAGCACCTTCATTTTGGTATATTTTGCTTCTATGCTGGAATGCTGAAGTAGTCTCTTTGCTAGTCTACTAGTCTACTCCTTAGAGTTACAACTTCCTCTATGTTTAAAAATATATATACTTCTGCCAGATTAAGTTTCCTTTTTAAAGTTTTAATTACGTTAATTTCCTGCTCAAAAATCTGCAATGAATTTACATTGCTTAAAGAATAAAGTTAAAATTCCTTTCGTTGGTAATTGATACTCTTCCAATTGGCCCCAACTTGCCTTTTAGACCTTAATTTTTCTTAGTTAGTTTGTGTATCAAACTGTGAGCTTTAAAACAATTGAACAATTCCCAATTCTCCAATCATGGACTTTTAAACCCCATATATCTTTATTTTGACATATATATGTCTGCTTGTCATTTACCTTAATGCCCTCTGCCCAACCCGTCAAATTATACCCATTCTCCAAAGCCTAGGTTTAATGTCATTTCCCTTACACAGCTTTTGCTTCATTCCATTAGCCAAAAAATATATGCTCCTCCTAGGAATTCTCCATAGTAGCCATGTTTTCATCTGTACCTGCCATATAATATTTACTTTATACACAATGACCTCAGAAAGTGTTTTAGTTATTGGTTTTTTGCAGCACTAAATTGCTGCATGCTTTGTGTCTCTTTTTTCTTTGAATCCTCATTGTACTGGGTCTTCCACAAGATAGAGAAGTTACCATTGAATGAATGAATGAATGGACCAATCACTAACCTAATAGAGGATAGATGTGAAGTAGTCCAATACTGTATGACTCACCCAGCACTGGAATACAAGTCAGAGAATTATGGATCCAGGCCCTCTCAGAGTATTGCACAATCTATTACATCAATGCTACTTCTACTTATTCACCTAAAAAGCAGGACTTGTTAGACACGATACATACACCTCATAATGCATCAATAGAGTACTAATACATCAAGCCAACCAGGGATGAATCTATTTTTTTTCCTAACTAGATCTCACGCAGGCAGTTACTGCTGATCAGTTTCACTGACTGTGTGGTGCACAATGTGGTACTTACCAACGTGAGCAACAGGAGCGGAAGTACTTAAGCTTGAGGACATTTCCCAGAGAGAGAAGCAGTGAGGACTTCGTCTATTCTGGTTCATTACATTAGACACAGATTAGGTGGTGGGTTTTGTTTTGTCTTCTCTCTTTGCTGTTAAAGATTTGTTTACTCATAAAATTCCAGATGAGAGAGAGACAAGAAAAGCATACTATTCATAATTAATATTTTCCATGGAATGTAGGTCCATCAGATGACAAAGAAGCATTTGTCATTGCAGGAGGTTAAAAAAAAATTATCCAGCGTATTAGTGCATATGTGCGTTTTTTGCTGCACATTAGCTTTATCTA
This sequence comes from Herpailurus yagouaroundi, assembly GCF_014898765.1. Taxonomy (NCBI): domain Eukaryota; kingdom Metazoa; phylum Chordata; class Mammalia; order Carnivora; family Felidae; genus Herpailurus; species Herpailurus yagouaroundi. The sequence continues at coordinate 20,959,992 of NW_024412397.1, forward strand.
GATTCTTTTGTAACATATGGAGGAAAAAAAAGATTTGTACTGCAAGTCAGTTCTTTAAGTGTTTTATTCATTTTTGAGAGAGTGCAAGTGGGGGGGGGGGTAGACAGAGAGGGGTAGAGGGTCTGAAGCAGGCTCTGTGCTGACAGTGGAGAGTCCGATGTGGGGCTTGAACTCACAAACCGTGAGATCATGACCTGAGTCAAAGTCAGACACTCAATCGACTGAGCCACCCAGGAGCCCCTGCAAGTCAATTGTGTCTAGGTCCCTTCAGTTCCAAGTTGTATAAACTTGGGAAAATTATTTCACTTCTCTGGGCTTCTTTTTCCTTCTTTTTCCTAGCTCAACTAGGTGATATCAAAGCCCCTTTCCACTTCTGAGCATCTGGATTCTGTCATATGCACAGAGAGTGAGAGCAGCACCTCAGATGGACAAACTGGACCCGCCATGGAAAAGCCCACATTGTGTTGTGTGACTGCCACTGGAAGCGTCTATGCTATAAGACCTCTCTGGATATTTCCCTGCTTATCCCAAACTGAACTCGCACTGCATAAAAAATATGCATTTTCTGTTTAGAATTGGCAAGGCATTTTGGTCTTCCACAGTGAAAGAGAATGTCCTGGTCAGGGGCACAAATTGATGGGTGTATGAAGCTCTCTTTGTTTCAATGATTCCATCAGCAACAGTCATATGTTTTGCATGAGTTTTTGCTTAATCTTTTTTTTCTTACATTTGTGTTTACAATAGTGCAACTTCAGCAACGTTTATGAGAACATGATTGAGTCATCCTCTCTTTGGCAGGTATCAGACGAGGACAGCGCTTTTTACAAATCTCTGTTCTATCTAGTTTGCTTTAGCTTATTTTCCTTATACTTCCAAAAATCCCAACTGTGCTAACAAGGTCAGCTTTCCACCATACTTCCGTGCTCAAAAATATTAGTGATTATATCAGAATAATAATGGCATACCAGAACTTAAAAAAGGATCATAGAAATAATTTAGCACAATCCCTTCATTTTTACAGTTATTAAAATTGAAGACCCTGGAGATACAATAGTTTAAGGTCACTGTATTAGCCTGGGTTTCCTTGAAAACAGAGCCCAAAGCAAGACTTAAATAGTAATGCTTTCTTGGGAGGAAAACCCAGGTTGCTAAGAGTCAGGGAAAGGGGGAGTAAGGTAGAGAAGGGTGGAAAGCAAATGTACAAGGATGTATTGTTATGCTGATTCCCAAGGTCAAAGAGACAAAGCTGGTTACTCTGCAGATGCCAGTCTAGCAAGACAGCTCCAGAAATCTGTACCATGCCTCAAAATAGTCTGTCAGAGAAAGAAGAGAATTTACCTGCCAGACCCTTCTTGTTCCTCTATCACCCTTCCAAGTTTACCTGATGGGAAGGAAGTTAACTCCCCCACACTTCTAGGTTGTGCTACTTGGCCACTTTGGAATCTTCAGGGAAGTCAAATCCCATGGCCTGCATGTTGCCTGAAGTGTCGGTAGAAGTCAGAGACTCTGGGTGAGGTGCTAGTAAGCCTCAGGGGACAGAAACAAACCCAAATGGAGTTGATTGCTGCTGCAATTGTCAAAGCAGAATAAGAGGCTGAGTGCTTTGGAGACAGGTAAACCCAAGAGAAAACTGAAGGTAGGTCCAAAATCATCACATAGCTTCACAGTGGCAAAGTCATGACTACAAGCTGATATCCTTATACTAAATTTAATAGTCACACAACAGCCAAATTTCTCAGTTTGTCCTCCAAGATTTTCATAATCTAAATTTACCTTATTTTTTCAGCTTATTGCCAACTAAACTAATTCATGAGCATTAACATCATCTGCATCTAAACAACCTATTGGTACTGAGAACCTGGACACCTGTGTCAACACAACTTGACTGTGTTTTCCAGGGAATTCTTGCCCAGCTGGAGAAGAATGTAAACCAATTTTAAAAAAGAAAAGAAAAGTAAGTGTTTGCTTTAGAAAATTATTGCAAACCCATTTATCCAGAAAAGTAGTTTGCTCATCTGGACATAGAGCTTGCGTATCAAACAATAGTTTCCTCATCAACATTATTTTCAAGATCTTCCAAGATTGTGCCCATCAATCTTAAATACTTATTTCACAGACTTTGCCCAATTCCTATCATTTACTTTGAAGGACCTGCCTTAAATTCATGAGCCTGAGTCTCTACTTTTGAGATAAGTATTTGATTGACTTTGTCAGCCCCCCAAAAAGCCACGAGGAGATAGGCAATTTATTCATTTCATTGTGGTTTAGGTAGAAATGACCAAATAACTCACACAAATAAGGTAATCACTGTCTGACTCCCTAAAATAAAGTCAGAAAAGACCCCACACAGAAAGAATAAGATCAATTATCTATTTAATTCAAGATATTCAAAATTCCACAGTAAAAGAAAATTAAAACATATCTATTTAAAATTATATGACTATCACCCAATTTCATTGTGCATCGTCCCTGTTTTATCATATAGATCCATCTATTTTACACTACGTTCCTGCTTGTAAAATAGCGTAAAATTTTTCCTCCAAAGTGGAAATTTGAATTTGAATGTCAGCTCACTTGATGGGAGAGTTAGAATTGGAATTATCATATCATAGCTGCAGGTTAATTTAGCACAGACCCTGCCAAAAGTGATTTAACAATTGCTGAAGTAGTGGAAGCATCTTCTCTGACAAATCTTCAGCCACGTCTCCTAAAGAATTGGACTACACTACCAAAAAACATCTTTCATCCAGCAACACTTCTCTGGCCACTGAGAGGCACATGTACATGTTTGGTGACACCAAAACAGCCTTGAAAAACATGGTTTTCAAGTAGCAAACTAAGGCAGTTACTAAAGATGGGTGACCTAGGAATACAATATGCTAAGTGCACCAGGAGGCAGTATGGTTCCTCAGTTAGACCCCTCTTTTTCAGGTCCCGTTCACTGTTATTCTAAGAAAAGTTCAGAATAGTCTTGCAACAATAACAAAAGATTTATTACAGCTGTTTACTCCTCATTTATATATTTCAGGGGTGCCTGGGAGACTCAGTTGCTTGGGTATCCAGCTTTGGCTCAGGTCATGATCTCACGGTTCCTGGGTTCGAGCCCCACATTGGGCTCTGTCCCAAGAGCTCAGAGCCTGGAGCCTGCTTTGGATTCTGTGTCTCCTTCTCTCTCTGCACCTCTCCTACTCATGCTCTGTCTCTCTCTCTCTCTCAAAAATAAACAAACATTTAAAAAAATTAAATAAATAAATATATAAATATATAAATAAATAAAATCATGCAACTTAGTATCAGGCTAAGTATCAAACAAAAGGGATCAGATGTAAATGTAACATGGATTCGGGTGGACGTGGAAGAGAACTGCAGGCTGGTGTAAGAGGGCTGTATGGGAGAAGTGGAGCTCGGGTGGAAGTTGGCTTGAACAATGTCTACCACCAGGTAAGTGGTAAGTGCAGAAGACCCTGAAGTCAAGGTCACATGGAACAGCAAAGGGAGGAATGTGGGCATTCTGTGCATTCAGAAGCTACACAAGTAAGCCTATAAACCTTCTACAACCAATGAAATAAAAATGGAGGAAGGTGGTCAAAAGGTACAAACTTCCAGTTATAAGGTAAAATGAGTCCCAGGGCTGTGATGTACGACATTACGACTGTAGCCAATGCTGCCACATGATACACAGGAAGGTGGTTAAGAGAGCAAATGCTAAGAGCTCTTATCACAGGGAGAGATTCTTTTTCCTTTATTCTTTTCTTTTTTCTTTTTATTGTACCTCTATAAGAAGATGAATATTAGTTGAACCTATTATGGTAATCATTTCACAATATATGTAAATCAAGCCATCATGCTGTATGCCTTAGAGTTAGATGTATGTCAATAATTTCTCAATAAAATTGGAAAAAATATTCAGCCATATGGACAAACCCGTGAAAGGGAATACAATGTAATAAAAATACTTGTTTTGTTAAAGTGGTAAAATTGTGAATTACAAAGTGTTTTTTCTAGTATTACTACTATTTGATAATTAAAGGAGATAATTTGAAAAAACAAAAAAAGATTATTCATAATAACAATACCATATAAAATGCCTACATATAAACCCAACTAGAAATGAACAAAAATTACAGAACTACATGAGGAAAATGATAGATCTTTACTAAAGAACATAAAAGAAGACTCGATCAAGACAGAGAGAGTACCTAAGTACCTGTATTAAAAGAATTTCATATTGTAGGGAAGAAGTCTCACTAAATTCATCTATAAATATAATGCTAATGAATATCACCAAAAGAATTTTTATGGGAATTAACAACCTGATTTGGAAAGTAATAATTAGCTTTCTCTGCCCTGTTAGCTCTCAAAGCACACCATAAAACTAGAGGAACTTTGAAAATTGTAGAATGGGTACAGAAATCTACACACTTCACAGTGGAAAAATTAAGCATGAAATAGAGACATGTATATATGAAAATGTAGTTCATGACAAAGGTAAAGTTTAAAATCAGTAGGGAAATGACAGACTATTCCACAAATAGTATTGACACAGTTGACCATCCATTTGGAGAATCAGATACTTTCATCATTTCAAACACACAAAAATTTCAAATGGATTGAGTAACTAAAATTCTTATTTAAAAAAACCACAATGGAATATTTTTATACTCTAAAGAGTTTTGCTAAGCAATACATTAAACCTAGAAGTCATTAAGTGATACATAAAATTGTTAAATATATAAAATCTTAATATAAACTAAATATCAGAATAAAGGTTAACATAGATTATTAATGGAGAATATTAAATTAAAGAAGGCAAAAATAAGCCACCTAATAGAAAATTGGCCAAGTCATATGAGCAGCAAATTTCCAAAGGAGATATACAAATAAGATAAATGCAAACATTTTCAACCTCATTACAAATCCAGGACATTCTACGTGAAATGGGTTTCGTCCATCACATTGTCAAAAGTTAAAAAGATTGATTCCATATATAAATGACAAGAGGTAGGAAAATTCACTCACTGTCATACTTCACTTGTGGCATTATATACTGCTAAACAGTATTAAAGAGCAAGTTGATGTGATTAAGGAACAATACATAAAATATAATTTCACTACATTTTCAAACTATTACTTGTATGTGTATATGTGTGTAAGTGCCATGGTTAGGGATGGAAGGATGCCTACCATTTATGTCATTACTTCTGGAGAGAGAATAACATGGGTGGGCAGGGGGGAGGAGAGAGCCAATGATCTGCCTTATTTTATTTCTCTATTTTGTGAAATTTTTACTGGAATCTGTTAGTCACATCCTACTTGTCTAAGGTATTTCTAGAATTTTACTGAACATAGTGTGTGGTTTGCACGCATACACACATGCGCGCGCGCACACACACACACACACACACACACAGGTGCAAAGAGAAGTGCACCTAAGTATATATAGCTTGATGAATTTCCACAAGCTGAGATAGCAGTCACATCATGAAACAGAATGCTCCCTGCACCTCAGAAGCATTCTTGTTTCCCTCCAAATGAGACATGTCTCCCCTCAGAAGGTAATCATTATTTTAACATCTGACAGCAAGTATCACTTTTACCTATTTTGTTTTATATAAAAGGAATTGCATGCGTGGTAAATTTTTTGTATGTGGCTCCTTTGCTCAATCAACATTATGATTTCACATTTTTCATTCTCAATACTGTCCACTCAGGTAACGTTCCAGAATGTATTCATCCAACCTACCATGGATGTTTGGGTAATGACTCAGTTTAGGAGAAACACAGTGTCGCACCAAGCATTCTTCGACATGTCTTTTGGTGAATGAACATACGTACGCACTTCTGCTAGGTGTACACCCAGGAATAGAACGGCTGGCTACAGGCTTTTGCATATGCCATTCTTGAGAGGATGTTGCCAAGCAGTTTTCAAAAGTGGTTTTATCCATTTCCATTCCCATCTATGCTCTCTGCCAGTTCAGTTTACATCCTCGTCAATATGCGGTAGTATCAATCTTTTATCACTTGATCATTCTGGTGGTTATTTAGTAGCATCTAGTTATGGGTTAACTTGCACTTTATCAAAAATATTAAAGTTGAGGGGCGCCTGGGTGGCTCGGTCGGTTGGGCATCCGATGTCAGCTCAGGTCATGATCTCGCGGTTTGTGAGTTCGAGCCCCGCGTCGCGCTCTGTGCTGACAGCTTAAAGCCTGGAACCTGCTTTGGATTCTATGTCTCGCTCTCTCTCTCTCTCTGCCCCTCCCCTGCTCACACTCTGTCTCTGTCTCAAAAATAAATAAAACATTAAAAAAAATTTTTTAATAAAGTTGAGAACATTTTCATAGATCAATTGCTACCTAAATACCCTTCTGTGAAATGTCTATTCATCTACCCATTTTTCTAGTGGGTTATTTCTTATTTATAATTGTGCAAATGTATATTGCAAATATGTTCTCATTCTCTGGGTTGCTTTACAACTTTTTAAAGATCTCTTTTGAAGAATATTTTTTTTATTTCAGCATAACACAATATATCATTTTTAACCTTTATAGTTAATTTTTTCAGTATTCTAGTTAAGAATCTACCTACTGCAGGTGACAAAGATGTTTTGTGATGTTTTATCTTACTGGGCTGATGTTTGAAAAGCAATAAAAATCTAAAAGATTAGGAAATTCCTTTTTTTTTTTTTTTTACTAATAACACCTAAAAATTAGAGCACTAACTATCACTAGAATTTCACAGTGAAAGTATTTTCATTGCAATGATCTTGCTGGGAGGGAATGTATCAGTCCCATTTGGCCTCATAAAGTTTAATTCCACTTCAATAGTTGTAAGCAAAATGCATTGCCACTTGACCATAATACTGTTGACTGCCGCAAATAGGTACATGTAGAATGCATGGGGGAATTTCCAAAAAAAAAAAAAAAATACCTTAGGGTATTTTCAGATGGATATTCATTGTCCTGACAACTAGGGAGACAGACTCTACACCACATAGAATACGAAAAAGGAGTCAAAAATACAATGTGACTTCAGTGATAAATTGGAAATGGTTATTGGGTTTAGCAGCATAAACTCATTCTCTTTCTTAAGTACTCCTTCTTTATAAATTTCTTCTTATAAATTTCCTCTTCCCCATTTTCTTGGATTAACTAAGGGAATTTGACTAAAGATGAATTTAATGAAAGAATGCAAGGTTTTCTCTTGTTCTTCAGTTTATTTTCTCTTGAAATGGTGATGTTTTTGTTTAGAGTTTCACAGATTTACAGAGCCCAAAGAGATTTTACAGTCTTATCCTAGCCATTTTTTAAACACATCCAAGACATATGAGAACCTGTCCTGATCATGTTTTCATGAGAGTGTACCAAGACTTCAGCTATAGGGAACATAATCATCTGATTCTGTTTTTTACTCTGAATAAATAAAATACAAAGACTATTATAAACAATACTTAAAACTCACTGAGGGGAGCCTGGGTGGCTCAGTCGATTAAGCTTCCAGTTTCGGCTTAGGTCATGATCTCGCGGTTCATGGGTCTGAGCCCCACATCAGGCTTTGTGCTGACAGCTCAGAGCCTGGAGCCTGCTTGGGATTCTGTGTCTCCCGCTCTCTGCCCCTCCCCCACTCACGCTCTGTCTCTCAAAAGTGAATAAATGTTAAAAAAAGAAAAAAAACTCACTGAGATAAACTAGAAAAATTGTTTTATTCAATGTCAATTTTTTTATAATTCCTTTTGCTACTCTAAGTTATTTAAACATATATAAAATATGTTTAGCATCTTAGTGAAGAAGATGGGCTCCATCATTCTCCCAGGGGCTTAGAAAGAAATGATATTGATTGCTTGATTTCTCATGTATGTTATCACTCATATGTATCTTCTTTTTTTTTTTTTTTTTTTGGAAAAAAAATCCACTTTTCACCACTTAAATCTGAAACTCCCCACTTGTGTATTTGTCACTGAAATAGCTCCCAACTGTTCTTCGTCTGTTTAGTCACTTATATCTTCAATCTACTCCATTTATTTTCAACCTCATCTTCTCAATTTACCCATTTTTTCTGTTGTTTCCCTTTGCTCATTATCCTTCAGTGCCTCCCCATGATTGAGGGAATAAAACTCAAAATGTCTCAATGGAACATCAAAGGTCTTTTAACAACTGGCCTGAACCTACCTTCCCAACCAATATTTATATTATTCCCTTATACAAACCTTGATGGCTACTTGCCTGGTCTTCACACATTACATGCACAAGTACACATTCCCACTTTATATCTATAATCAAAGAATTTTCTTTTTTTTTTTAATATTCTATCTCTTTTTCCTGATTGTCTACCTCTTTCAATGTTAACATCAGGTCCCCTGCCTTCTATGAGATTTTACTAATCACTCTTCTCCACGAATAAGAACTTCTGTGGAATATGTTGGTTTAGTCATGCATTGAGGACTACTAAATACTGTCTGTCCATCCATCCTTCCACACATTCAGGCATCCATTTATTTAATGAACATGTGTTAAGAACCTTCTATTACCAAACATTAATCTAGGCAATAAATAAGTAAACTCCCTGCTCTCATGAAGTTTATTTCTATTCTGGAGGGAAAGTAAGTTAACAAATGTGTGTGTGTGTGTGTGTGTGTGTGTGTGTGTGTGTGTGTGAGAGAGAGAGAGAGAGAGAGAGAGAGAGAGAATAATAAGCACTATGAAAAATAAAGCAGAGTAAGGGCATAAGTAAAAGTGATAGTGCAGGTATGTTAGCTATTTTATAAACGATGATTAGGGAAGACTTCTCCACCGAGGCAATATTTGAGAAATGAATATATTCAAGGTAAGGTAGCTTTGACCTACAGTTAAAAGTATCTGCATATTTCCACGGAAAGAGAATATCATATGCAAATCCCCAGCAAGATCTTCTGTTGACTAGGAATCCTACAGAAGTATTTCTTTAAAATATGTATCTATCAGATTTCTCTAAGAGAGACTTGTCCCTTTACCTCCAAATAAAGTAATAGATCTAGTGGAATTTCACCTGAGTGGATGTCACAGACCTGGGATGTTACAACACTGGATCAGAGGGTCTCCTGGGATTGATGTAAAGGTAGTCTTAACTTGTAGAGATTTAGTTTTAGGCAAATGGGAAAATTCTTGGTCTTCCTCTGAATACCATTTATGAGAATCTATGTCAGTTCTAGAGCCCAAGATGATCCAAATGCATGAAGTTTCCTACCTTCAGGTACAGGCCATATAATAATCCTCAAATGTGCTTTGGCCATTACTCTTAAATAAGAAGAGGGTGACACATTTTGAATATTATTTGTCTCCTGTTGTTTGAGATTTCCTTCTTATTGTGATGAAAAGGACCAAGGCACTCTCTGTCCAGCAGGTGATTTTGACAGATATTAAAATCCCAATAAATTAATATATAACTATTGAGTGAATAAATGAGATAGTCCTACCATCCTCACAGTAATTTAATATTAGGAAGGAATTAATATATGCAAAGATGTTCAGCTCAATTTATGATTAAGAAAATAAGCACAGAAACTAAGGCTTGGAGCTAATCAATGCCATGGTTTTAAGCTAGTTTCATAGTTGGTATTGGTTCTAAATTTAGTACTTTTTATTTGGCTGTAGTACAAAGGTGTTACAATGAGAAGTATTTACTTTTATATTTAAAATCAGTCTTTTACTTTTCTAGCATAAAATGTTTTGCAGGTCTTCAATTTCAAGTAAACCTGAAATAATTTAACCTTCAAAAGTAATTCTCTGGATAATACTTTATGAAACTTGAGACCACTTTCTATTGGACCAAGATGTTTAAAAACTAACTGCTTCTAAAATTACATCGTTAGAAGTCATTGAAACGAGAGTATGAAGCAATTTGGGAGAATTTTGTTTTAAATCAGAGGCATTTTTTTTTGGTATCTCCTATATTTCTTCTGGTTTCTTTCATTTTAATATTGAGTCACCAGGCTTGCTCACATCCTGAATGAATTTCCTTTCATCTCTCTTCTATGTTGAAGCTATCTGTATAATTGTCAGTACGTCATTACCCATCTTCATCTCTCAGATGACTAAACTGAGGGTGAATGGCTCGGTTTGAGGCCACGTTGCTAGCCCGGGTATACTTTGAGCTCCCAGCTGGAAAAGCACTACCAGCGGAAGAAGTTGTAATTACAATTTATAGCCCCTGATCCTGCAGCACGTTGCTTAGCTACTAACTCACCTTCCTTGTACTCAGATCTATACTTCCCCTTTGAAGCTATTTCTTTTCTTACAGAAGCTGTGAATACACCTCACTGTTACTTTTGTCTTTTCTATATATGAAAATGAATAATTTTGATCACAACTTTGTTTCCGAAGAAGGTGAAGATTCCATGGACAAAAGTGTCAAGTCATTTTCAGAACTCTTTACTTTCAAAACTGCATATCTGCCACATCTTTAATATTTGTGCAGTGCTATAAAGTGTTCCCCATAAAATGAGGCATGTACAGGCTTGGGCTCATTCTTGTGAGGAAAGCTTTAAATTAAATGATTATAAATGCTTTTAGAACATGCCCATAATGCATTGACCATCTGTCTTCTAGATTGCATTTTTTAGTAACTGACTCATAAGAAGAAATTCTTCTCAAATTCAGCAATATGTGTAAATAACATTTAATAATATTTTTATTTCTGAAAAATGTTAAATATAAAATATGTTATGGTCTTTTCTATTTTCCCTTACAGCCTGAATGATTAATATCAAAAATAAGAGAATTTCATGTAACCTACTTTGTGTTGAAAAGGAAACAGACTAGCCCAGTCATTTGAAAAACTACAATCTAAATGGGGAAATAAGATTTAAAGATATTCTACACAAATGTATGCCACTCTATTATTAAGTGAATAATGGAATGATTCAGATCCTCAGGGGTGCGAAGTAATCAAGATTAGGAATAGATTCTATGAGGGCAGGCTAATCTGATAAGGCTTCAAAAAGTAGGGAAATGTAAAAGCTGATGTGAATGAAATGTAAGATAAGGAATGGCAGAAAGTAGTGACAATAGTAGAAAGCAGGTTTTTTACACAGGAGAACAATACAGAAATAAATCAAGAATGGTAAAGAGATAAGCCATGTGAATCAAAGGTTGTGTACCAGAATGATAAATGAGATGAGGTCAGCTAATGGAGAAGATTAGCTATCAGGCAGATGAAATAATTTGTATTTAACTAATGAAAAAGGTAGAGGTCAAAGTAAACTAATAGGAAAAGGTAGGCATTTTGGCATTGCAAAAGTGGACATTATTTTTTGATGGGCATTTTGAGTGGTACCTAGTCCTGAGGAATGGAAAACATTTTCTATTCATTTTAGTTAGCTATAGATATGAGGGGTTTCTATGATACAATCAGCATAAAATATACACTTTGCCATTTTATAAGGCAGTAATACAAACACAGAAGTACTATCAAATAATTTAAGAAAAGAGAATGACTTGAATTCTTATACCTTAAATAAATTTACTATACTTTGTCTATATTACTTGGGGGAAAGTTTCCTGAGGTTATGTGCCTCCAGCAGTACAATGAAGAATAAGCAAATAGAAATAAAAAATTTAAATTTACGATTGACAGTCACAAATATAAACTACTGGCCACTATTTGGTTTAATACTGTGGCACAGATTGTTGCTACTTAACCGTAGACCGCATCTACTGACCTATATTCCCCAACTTTCCATGCAATCCGGTTAGGATTATGTGACTTGTTCTGGCCAATGGTTTGTAAAAAGTGACGTTTCCTGTGTGCCACGTCTAGGTCGAGGCAATTAAGAGTATGTAGGCTCCTTGCATTGTCCTTTCCCCTTTTTATGGCAACCTTAAAAGTCACATTCCTAGATGGGGCATACCAAGCTGAAGAAAGAGTGGATCTCCAAATTACTGGATGGAAGAGAGTCCCCCAAAACCTTCAGAAAAGGTAAGCTCTTCTTCTACCAAGAGTTCACACGCTATGACCCATTGGTCAAATCTGGACTGCAGCCTGCTTTCATATATCTTGCAAGCTAAGAATTTTTTTTTTTTTTTTACATTTTGAAATGGTTGGGGAAAAAGAGGCAAAATCAGAATAATATATTTTGATACATGAAATTATATAAAATTCAACATCAGTGTCCATAGTGTTTTATTGGCACACAGATGCTCTCATTTGTTTATATGTTGAGTATGACTGCTTTGGTTCCACACCAGAGGTTGACCAGTATTTGTGACAGACACCATCTGGCCCACAAACTCCAAAATGTTTGTTATGTGGCCATTTATTCACACCGTTCAGTGTCAATGCTCCCCACATACTAGGCACCCATGAGATGAATGCCTACCATCATTTACTAGTTGATCCCTGCCTTTCCCCCAACAATAGCTGATTACATGAGTTAAAAACTGACCAAAACTGATCTCTTCCAGGATATTGGAGTAAAGTTGGGAATTGAAGAGATTAGGGAGATTTTTGCCAGGTATTTCTAATTGCTGGAAGTAAGAGCAAAGTAACATAGGAGCTAAGTTTGCCCATTGTCTCACATGTGCTCAGAGAAGCAGGGACAAGTGATGGGGATCCCAAGAAGAAGGAGAGGGAGAAAGCAGCACTCTTGGTCCCTTGCTACCTCTCTTGTTCCGGGTGTTTTCATTCTTCCTTTTCTCATGTTCCGTGAACTATCCCTTTATCTTTATTTTTTTTAACTCTTTATTAAAATATTTATCTGCTTGCACTAGTAAGAGTGATTTTTTTTTACTTGAGAATGGAAAAAAACATTCAGGCACTGACCTCAAGAAACCTTTAATTAAATTTCCAGAAAGACTTCATCAATATTTAATAGGGAAAGCTCTAGTGAAAGAGGCAATCTGAAACAGAGACAGCAATAACATCCTAGAGATTCCTAGAGCCCTTCTGCAAAGTTTCTAATACATTTCTGTAAGGTTTAATATAATTTTTATAAGTAAGTTTGGTACTTCATATTTCCTTTTATAGTTTGGTTAATGAGAGGTCTTTCTTATATGAAATGAATGAGATGTTTGATCTCCAAATGCATTATTGTTGTATGACGTTAGAGTAAACCTATAAACTTTTATGGGTAGGTTTCATTCTTAATTAAATGAAGAGAAATACTCAATAAGTCTAATAGCAGAGTTTCTTACTTGAAGTCTGTGGATGAAATTCAGAAAGTCCTAAAATCACCTGAATATTACAAGCTAATATGTTATATAATTTTTTTAATTTTTTTAAAAATTTTTTTTCTATAGGAGGTCATCAGATCTGTCATCAGATCTTCAAAGGAGTCCATGATGCAAAACAGAGTTAAGAAACATTAACTTAAAGAATCATTATCAAGACCAACGAAAAAATATATGAAGTTATTAACATACATAGAGCACAGCAGACACCAAATACACAGAACATACATAGTACATGAAACACTTGATAAATGTTTGTTCACTGCTCCTTTTTCTCATTTACTCAAACTTCCCACCTATTTGGGCCTTATTCCTCCAATTATGTTACAACTGTCTTGAGGGCAGAGACTACTTTTAATTCCTTATATGGCTTCCACTGCAATTGAGTACAGTGGGAAACTGCTCCAGGTTGAATATTTACATCTCCCCCAAATTCACATGTTGAAACCTAATCCCCAATAAGATGGTATTTGGTGAGGGAGGCCTTGGGAAGTGATTAGGTCACAAGGACGGAGCCCTGCTGAATAGAGTTCATGCTCCTGTCAAAGAGGCCCCAGAGAGCTCCCTCTCTCCTTACATGGGAAGGTAAATGGAAAAGACAGCAATCTAGGAACCAGGAAGTGGCCCTGACCGGACACCAAATCTGCCAGCATCTTGATCTTGGGCATCTTACGTTCATTGGCTTTTTTAGGGTTTTTTCATATATTTTTAAATTAGTAGTACCTTCACATGGAACAAAATTCAAGAGGTGCACTGTTTTCTATCATTGAAATTTGCTAAGAGAATAGAACTTAAATGTTTTCATGAAAGAAAGAAAAGAAAAGAAAAGAAAAGAAAAGAAAAGAAAAGAAAAGAAAAAGAAAAAGAAACAAAAGATAAATATGTGAAGTGATGGATGTGTTAATTAACTAGATCTTGGACTTCCCAACCTCCAGAGCTGTTAAGAAAATTCTGTTGTATATAAAGCTACCTAGGAGGGTGGGTGATGGGTATTGAGGAGGGCACCTTTTGGGATGAGCACTGGGTGTTGTATGGAAACCAATTTGACAATAAACTTCAAAAAAATAAATAAATAAATAAAATAAAGCTACCCAGTTTGTGGCATCTGTTATAGCAGCCTGAATGGGCTAAAACAGACACTATTATTTATTGAGTAGATTACCAAAAATGTGAATCAGGATGTGTGTGAAAGAGTGTGTGTGTGTGTGTGTGTGTGTGTGTGTGTGTGTGTGTGTGTGTGTAAAGGATTATTTTCGGTATCAAATGGTTCTCTTCCTTCATATCATTTGTTCTCTTGCAGCTTTTAAAACATGGAATAAAATTTTTATTTAAGATTGGAACCAAAATCCCTCACTGGGGCTTTCTGGTCTTCATTTGCCTTATTATAGTATTTCAAAAATACTTGTATTCTAGGAGTAATAAGAATCTTTTTACCCAAATAATCCCATAACCTGTTTTTCATCTAAACTATAAAACTTCCCTGGAAATGTAGAAATAAAAGTTTCAGCAGCTAGGTCTCTTTTTATTTCAAATCTGTGACTGTGTTCCCCTTTAAACCTCCAGGGGTCTTCCTATGGAGTTATTTCCCCCCAGAAATGCCGCTGCTTCTCTGTGGCTGTGCAATTCCCTTGACCCTCCACTGTCACTGACCTGCTTCCTTCCCAACTTAGACTTTTCCAGCTACCACATCCCTACCGGTTGCTATGCAACCAGTCCTGGGAGGCAGGTTTTCTGAGCATGTGGCTTTCTCTCAGATGAAGGATTGTGCCACCATTCCAACTATGTTTCCGACACTTCTAACTACAGTTCTAATCTTGGGTTTTGACAAACTATCACCGTGCACACAAGACTTGAGATCATTTACTTTTCATTTGTATCTGATTTCTTCTCTAAAAAGCCTTCTTTTTGGTTGTCTCATGATTTTCCTTCTTTCTCATTAAACGTTGACATAGTTTCACTGTCAACCAGTCAAGACTTCTCAAATTTACACTCTATCACACTGGAACGTCCTTTTTTTTTTTTTTTTTAACTTGGTTAACTGTTGATTGCATTATAAACACTAAAACAGTCACATTTAAGAATCACACACAACTTATTGACTTTTAGATGTTAAATAATATTCTTGAATTTTTCTAGGCTTAGAATCAAAATGTCAATGACAAAATTTCATTCGTGAGTTCTTTTCCCTCAAGATTTCTAAAACAAGCTCCAAATATGTACAGTCACCTGAGAGACTATTAAACAATTGAATATGCTAAAAGCTAAGGGTTTTTATCTCCCTCCAAATTAATTAACATTCAAACCTAATTAAATGTAATAATATAATTTATTTTGAAATCTAGGTACTTTTCTGAATATGTGAAAATAAATCCCATATTATTAAAAAGAAATCTGAAAATGTTTGAAGGAGAAATTTTTGATTATATTAAATTATATTTTGGATTATTATATCCTAGCCCTAAATCAAATAACAAAGAAATATCACTTCTAAACTACCAAATTTTCAAATATTTTTGAAAGGGAAATAACTAATATTGATAGAAGACAGTGAGGTGATTGTTTTGTGTATTTTGAAGATCGTAAATTGGTAGAGCCTTTCAGGGGACAATTGTTATAATGACATGAGTTTGAAGTCATACCTTCATTTTTCTTTCCAACTTCTTGGTCCAATAAATTCACTTCTAGAAATCCAACCTAAGTAAATACCTGATATGTAGACAAGGAATTAAGTTCAAGGGTGTTCATCACAAAGTTATGATAACAAAGGCTGTAATTATGAAATTTGTCCTCCCAATGGGTCTCCCTCTTTTTATTCCTCTGCCCTCACCATTCCTCAGGGGTGCACATGATCCAAGAAGTTTCTCTTGCAGATTATTTGAATTTTGAAAAAAGGTATAGCACACAATGAAGAATAATAATTGGAGAGAGTCTTGTGATGGCCTGTCTCTAAAGAGAAGTTCCACTGAGCTCTTTCTACTGTGATTCCTCCAGGTGCCCGGTTCCTGTCTTTCCCTAGACTTGAACACTTAGTTCTTTGTTCTTTCTGCAGTTTCCCTTGTGAGCTACTTAGTAGTCTTCCTCTTATTTACTTATTGTGGTACGAACTCAGTAGACTCAATTTCTCTGGCTTAAAAAAGAACCTTAATTGATTCAGAAATCAGGACCTTAATATGCACTGTAAGTACATTTGCATGAAAGATTAAGGCATATTTGGGATGGGTTAGAGAATCAAAATGGGGCTAAAGACAGAAAAAGTTTGACTATACTGGGAAAGGAAAATGGTACCCTTAGGTGAACAGTGGAGAAATAGCAAATCACATGATCTACAGTCATTTAAGACCATTTATCAGCTCAGCAGGGAGCTCTGAGAAGGTCAACCAATATCAAGGTGATTGGAATGTCAGGACTGGGGTAGGGAAGGGGGAATAAGACAAAACAATATAGTCTGATCTCAAAATTCAAAATTCTTCAATGCAGTGCATAATAAACCTCAGGAATACTGTGTGCCCCGGGACAAGAATTCCTTTCTGTTTGTCACTGCGTGGCCATGACATTGAAAGGTGGGTTTAGATTTCATTTTAGAGAATGATCTCTAATTCAGAAAAAGGACAATCTTGCAGCTCTTTCATGTGGAGATTAGAGAATGATGCAGAAAGGCTGGGATCCCAGCAAATGAAATGAAGACAGCTGGGAGTCTCCAAAGACTTTGAAATGCTGAATCTCCAGATTCTGAAATGCTGCCCAGTGCCCTTTTTAAAATTGAGGTACAATTCACCTATAAAGTTCACCATTTCTGATTCCGTGGTTTTCAGTATAGTCACAAGGTTGTTCAACCATCACCAACTATTAAATTCCAGAATATTTTCATCACCCCCAAAGAAACTCCAAATCCATTAGCAGTCACTCGCCATTACCTTCTTTCCCAGTCCCTGGCGACCACTAATCTACTTTCTGCCTTTATAGATTTTCCTATTCTGGAGATTTCATAGAAATTGAATCATACAATATGTGTTCTTTTCTTTCTGGATTCTTTCTCCTTGCGTAACATTTTCAAAGTTCACCCATGTTGTAGCATGTGTTACTACTTTATTCCCTTTCATGGCTGAATGACATTCCATTATATGGATATACCACTTATGTTTACCGTTATCAATTGCTGATATTTAGGTTGTGTCCTAAACAATATTTAGGTTGTCTCCACTTTTTGGCTATTATGAATAATGCTATGAATATCCTCGTACAAGTTTTTGCATATGTGTGTTTTTAACTCTTTTGTGTATATACCTAAGAGTGGAATTACTGGGCCCTTTGGTAATTTTAAGGTTTTGAGAAACTTGTTATAATCATCCCAGGGAGTATGGAGTAGCATCTCACTATGGCTTTGATTCTCATTTCCCTAATGGCCTTTGAACCACGTCCAGTGTTTATACTGAATGTGCTCTCAATGGGGAAATGTAAATAGGGATAGAAAAAAAGAGAGAGAAAACCTCAGGAAGACATTACAAAAATTTGCTGAAGTCATTGTCAAATATGTGCGGAAATGATCTGATAATTGTTAAACCTGTATGGTAGTATATGAGAGCTCATAATCTGTTGATTTTAATATATTTGAAGTTCTCATAATAAAATATTAAAGAAACACATTTGTTACTAATTCTTTTACACTGAAGTAAATCTATGGGCACAAAATTTGGAGTGTATAAGAAAAATTCTTTTTTTTTTCTTTAAACTTTATTTACTTATTTTGAGAGAGTGTATGTGTGTGAACAGGGCAGGAACAGAGAGAGGAGAAAGAGAAGCACAGGCAGGCTCTACACTGTGCAGCCTGACGCCAGGCTCTATCTTACCAACCATGAGATCATGACCTGAACCAAAACAAGGAGTCAGACTCTTAACCCACTGAGCCACCCACGCTCTCCTAAGAAAAATTCTTTAAGAGGACGGAGACCTGTCTACAGACAAGGACTCAGCTCCTAAAATTAGGTGAAAGGCTGAGAATCTCTAGTATAGCATTTCTAGTCAAGCCAGGATTCAGCAATCCTCTATTTTTTTGGCTATAATTCAGATTGTACCCTGTCATTGTTTTAAGTCATGGCACTGTTGATATTTTGGGCAAGCCAAATGGGTGTGGTACAGAGCCTTCGCTCCTGCCATCTCTGCCATGGTAGTCATGCTTCCACGAGCAAGCCCTGAAGGGGCAAAAGAAGGATGCCCATGGTCTATAAAGTGGATCACTCTTCCAGCCTGATTTTTAAGATCCTCTTTTGCATTGGAAACTTTTTAGGAGTATTCTCAGGGGCCACAAACATTCTCAGGCTGTGAGCCCATTCTGAGAGTTCCAGCCAAATCCCTGTTCTTCAAATTTCCTCTGGAAATTTGTCGCCTCTGGATTTGGTATCCAGACATGACTTTGAAGAGGCAGGTGAATGTGTTTCCAGTTTTGCGTGGGATGGTACTATTCTGTTAGGTTGTGCCAGCTCTGGTGAGCTGGGAGCAAGTGCTACATAAAACCAGGGGATAACAAGACAAGCTATAAACTGGGAGGCAATATTTACAAACCACATACTCAGCTAAGGACTGGGATCTAAAATATAAGGACTTCTTGGGGACGCCTGGGTGGCTCAGACGGTTAAACATCTGACTCTTGATTTCCGCCTAGGTCATGATCTTATGATTGTGAGATCAAGTCCTGCTTCAGGCTCCACTCTGGTTAAGGAGCCTGCTTAAGATTCTCTCTCTACCCCTCTCCTCACCTCACCCCACCCCCACCGCTTGTGCACACCTGTGCACATGCCCGCTCTCTCTCTCAAAAATATAAATAAATAAAACAAAATAAAATATAAGGAATTCTAAAAACTCACAATAAAAAAAAAACCGGTTAGAAAATGGACAAAAGACGCCAACAGACATTTCATCAAAGAGGCTATATGGATGGTAAATAAGCAAACAAAAAGGTGTTCAACCATCATTAGCTATTAGGGAAATGGAATTAAAACTACAATGATATATTAGTATATATCTATCAAAATAACTAAAGTAAAAAAAAGTGACAATACCAAATATTGGCAAAAATGCAGAGAAACTAGATCTCTCATATACTGTAGGTTGGAATGAAAAATGGTACACTCTTGAAAACAGTTTGGAAAGTTGCATACAAGTCAAACATACCATATGACAAAGCAATCGCACTGCTGAGCATTAATCCCAGAGAAATGAAAACTTATGTTCATACAAAAACCTGTATGTGAATTCTGTGGCAGCTTTATTTGGAATAGTGAAATATCAGAATCTGATGGAATGTTCTTCAAGGGGTGAGTAAACTATAGTACATACATATCTCAAAAAGCGACTCAACAACAAAAAGAAACAAAATATTAATACAGTGAACAACTTGCAAGAACATCAGGGGATTTATGTAGGATAAAAATGCCAATCCCAAAAAGTTACATACTGGATGATTCCATGCAGATAACATCTGAGAAATGAAAAACTGTAGAAATGCAGGATAGATTAATGACTGCCAGGGTTTGGTAACCCTGGGGGTAGGTACTGAGAATGGGGCTGGAGGGAGGTGGGTACAAATTATAAAGGGAAATACTAGGTATCCTGTGGCTTTGACTCTTTTCTGTATCTCAAGTGTGGTGCTAGACAGTTTTACATGTGTGGTAAAACTGTGCAGAACTGAACACACACACAAATAGACACAAAAACTGGGGAAATATGAATAAGGTTGGTAGATTGTATCAACAGCAATATCTTGCTTGTGATATTATAGTTTTGCAAAACAGTCCATTGGGGAAAACTGTGCAAGATGTATACAGGGTCTCTCTTAGCACTTACTTGCATGTGAATCCATAATCATCCCGATAAAATTTTGGGGTTTTTTTTAATGCTTATTTATTTATTTTGAGAGAATGCACATGCACATGAGCGTGGGGTGGGGGGGGGGTGTTGCAGAGAGAGAGGGAGAGAGAGAATCCCAAGCAGGCTCTGTTCTCTGAGCACAGCACCTGACGCCAGACTCGATCTCACAACCCCAAGATCACAACCTGAGCTGAAACGAAGAATCAGACGTTCAACCAACTAAGCCACCCTGGGCGGCCCCCAATAAAAAATATAATTTAAAAGCTTGATTAAAAAATCCACACCTACTGGAAAGACATATTATGGAAATTCTTATTTCCTTGACCAAATAAAGCAAAAAGAGTTTAACCTCCCAAGAAAATTGTCACAGGAATTCTTTAACTAAACTTACATATTTTTCTATAGTAAATTCACAAAGAGAA
This sequence comes from Herpailurus yagouaroundi, assembly GCF_014898765.1. Classification (NCBI taxonomy): domain Eukaryota; kingdom Metazoa; phylum Chordata; class Mammalia; order Carnivora; family Felidae; genus Herpailurus; species Herpailurus yagouaroundi. The sequence continues at coordinate 20,980,477 of NW_024412397.1, forward strand.
AAAAAATGTTTTCTATATCCCAAATCGAGCAGAAGAATGCTTGAAAGGTAAAACAGATGAGGTGCATGAATGAGCTCACAGTAGCCCCTGGAATTTCTCCAAGTTGTTATCTGTACTGTCAGTGGGTCCTTTTCATAATGTCCTGTTTCCTTCCAGAGTGCCACTTCTTGTGCTACTCGAGGTCTGGAACTGCTGAGTAAGAAATAATACCTTTTTTCCTCCAAACATCTTTCCCCTGGATACATACTTCTGAAATTACTAACGTGACCATTTCGCAAAAATTTGTCCAACATCTCATAACTGCTCATTGTTGTAAATAAAACACGTTTTTAAGATGGTCTGTATTCAAGATGAGATCAGAAGTGCAGATGTTAATGGCAAGGTTTATTTTTTAGATCATACAGAAAACTTATTGTTAGAGACTTTTCGTGTATTTCTAGGGCACTTTGGGCCCTCCCCCACCTGCCCAAAATAAAAGGTGCAAATCTTCTTATCAGTGCATTTCTGAACCCACAGACATCCATGGCTAAGCACCCAAGAACATGACAGAACTGAAGCACCACAGAGACATCTACTGGTTGATTTCTTTCCTTCTGGTCTGGCTTTTAAGATTATGTTGTGTCACAAGGAATTGCCACTAACCAGGACCATTCAGCCTTGCATATGAGCACTATATGTATGGCTATGCTGAAAATTATATTGCCCTATAACCTGGGACAATTATTGGAAGTCTGGAGGGAACGATGGGCTCATAGTCCAATCTTCCCATCACATGCACACCACTGGCTTTTATAGGGCCTCTGACGGCCAAGATGGCAAAGAGCCAACCATTAAATCCAGCCGTGGGTGGGCACCACCAGGGTAATTCACAAATACGACCCAGCTGGAAAAATATGTACATGCCACTCTAACCTTTCCACGGATTATTTCCTGTAGCCCAGTACATAGGCAGTAATTAGGAAAATAGATAAGGATTAGAAATACTTGTTCGGGACCCTTTCTTAGAATCACATCTAAAGCTAAGCTGTGCCCTGGGAGGCACTGACCACTGGGACAGGAAGGGATAGAGATTTTGATGTCCCTGCTTCATGATACATTAACATTTTGTAAACCTACTTTTACTTTTCTAGAATTTTTTAAAAATTTTTTTAACATTTATTCAGTTTTGAGAGACAGAGGGGACAAAGCATGAGTGGGGGAGGGGCAGAGAGAGGGAGACACAGAATCAGAAGCAGGTTCCAGGCTCTGAGCTGTCAGCACAGAGCCGGACACAGGGCTCTAACCCACGAACCGCAAGATCATGACCTGAGCCAAAGCAGACACTTAACCGACAGAGCCATGCAAGTGCCCTTACTTTTCTAGAATTTTTCAGCTGTTGTTCTGTACTTTTATACTTTATGGTCATCTTTGGAGGCCTGGTTGGTTTGGGTCTCACCATAGAGAATATTTTACCTCAGATACAATTGTGGGGAACAGTGACACAAGCTGAGCTGTATAATAGTTGATTGAATTTTGATTTAATTATAGAACAAATTTGGAACATGTGAGGTGATCCAGGGTCCTTATGTCACAAGAGATCTAGATGTTCAAACCAGATGAACAGGGATGATTTATCCCTGTGGCTGTCCCCCCTTCTTTCCTGCATGAGGAAAAGGCATAAGTTTACGCTAGGAACAAAAAGATGCCCTCACAGATTTCATACAAAATGTCCCTCCATTAGTATATAACAGAGCTACAGTGATAATCGATTTGCAGAAGAGAAATAAAGAGGCACATTTCCTTTGGTTTATTAAAATGGATTTTGGAATCGATCATATTGTCAGAAGCATTAGCTATGAGAGCATTCCTATTGTTTTTACTGATGATGAAAGCAGAGCATGCTCATTGTAAACATTCAAACCCCTCATTAACCCATTGTGACCCACAGAAAACCACTGCCAAAAGCTTGCTGTATATTCTTTTGGTGTTTATATGCATACACAAACGTGCACATATACACACAGGAGTAAATATGAAAACATACCATGGTACTCTGTCACCTATTTGCAGCTGCTTTTCTAAAATAATTGTGTTTCAGATATATTTCCCTTAAAACAAGGATATATCAACTGCATCCCTTTAAAGTGCATTTCTATATTTATCCAGATATTAAGTCTCCCCAAAGATCCCCTTTGAAAGGACAGTATTCTTTGACCCACAGTGGTAATCAAAGGGGTTGATTATCCTGTTGAAGGTCTTTCCCCATTTCTCCTAGCTCAGCTATGGGCCTTTTTCTCTGGTTATCTGTGGTCTCCTATAAATTTTCCTCTAATCCAGTTAGTAGAGGAGTAATCCTCTTTTCTTCTCATAATGCCGTGATCCAGTCTCCCCCTTGTCTTACAGAGTCAGTCAGCTAGTAGCAAATAGAGTAAGTACCTCCTATATTTCAAACATTGCATAGACATGAGTCAGCAAAACAGACATGAGCCCTGCCCTCTGGAAGCTTGGGATGGTGTATATATTTCCTGATTAAAAGAATGTATGAAGAAATCGGGAAACAATGAAGCCTAGAAGGAATAAGGCCCAGAGTGACTCAGCTAGTAAGCAGCAGAAAGGTCACTGGAACCAGTCTCATAATCGCCTGATTTCAATATTCATCTCCACTGATTTAAATACTCATCTCCTTTGGAAAAAAAATTCAAAGGGAGAGTTGTTTCTTTCTGATTTTCCTGAATACCTCAAACCTGAATTTTCCTTCCAGAATCCTATGGGCCTTGCCCATATATTCAGTAAGGCCGGTGGCTGCTCAGGTCTCCAGAAAAGCTGGAAGGAAAGAAGGGAAATATGGTGGGAAAGGGGCAGATAGATCTACGAGAGTAGTAGAGTCCTCCAATGTTTTCTTTTTTAATATATATTTTAAATATCTTCCTTTAAGAATGCAGGATTCTTTCATTGTGGGCTACTTATATCAAGCACGTGTAACTCTTTTATAAAAAAAAAACACATCAATTTCAGAAACAATTGCCTAATCCTAATTTTAAAATCTCACTTTTTGTATAGTTTCTATGTATTTAACTATTAGCAAGGTCAAGTGTCTTCGCCTCTGCTTATGTGCATTACTTCTAGTTTACTTCTGTGATAAGCACATTCATGTTCTTTACACAACTCTCTTTCTGTGAATCTAGAAGTACATTACTAATTTGTAAGTACTCAGTATATGTAAAGAATAGTTTCTAAATTTTCCTATATGCTGAAAAGATTTTTCCCAGTTTGTTGTTGACTGATTTATTGTGCCCTTTCCATGTAGAAATTTAAGGACTTTCGTGCAGTGCTGTTTGCCAATATTTATCTTGATAGCTTCTGAGTTTTGATATAGGATATACAGTATCTGTATATAAATATACATTTCATTTTGTCTCTAAGTTTTAGTGAAGAAAGGTGACATAACACAGTCAGCATAGTTTTACACCATAGTGATTACAGTCCTTAGAAACTGCTCAGCAAATTTCACTTTAATTTTTTCCTTAAATTCATCTAGAGTTAATGGGGGACAGAGCCTTAGACCTAAAGAATATAGAAAGAGCTTTTTGAGAGGCACCTGGGTGGCTCAGCCGGTTGAGCGTCTAACTTCTGCTCAGGTCATGATCTCGTGGTTGACGAGTTCGGGCCCCACATCGGGCTCTGTGCTGACAGCTCAGATCCTGGAGCCTGCTTCAGATTCTGTGTCTCCCTCTCTCTCTGCCCCTCCCCTGCACATGCTCTCTCTCTCTCTCTCTCTCTCTCTCTCTCTCTGTCTCAAAAATAAATAAATATTAGAAAGAGCTTTTTGGAGGTCTAATGCACAGCATGGTGACTATAATAACGCTGAAATATATACTTGAAATTTGCTAAGAGAGTAGATCTTAAGTGTTCTCTCCCTCTCTCTCTCTCTCTCTCTCTCTCTCTCACACACACACACACACACAATACAGTAACTATGGGAAATGATGGATATATTAATTGCCTTGATAATCATTTCACAAGGTATATACATACACCAAATCATCACATTGTACACCTTAAATATTTACAATTTTTATTTGTCATTCATACCTCAATAAAGCTGGGCAGTGGGAGAACTTACTATGTCCAAAGAGATAATCAGCAAAAACTAAAAGAAAACAGGGGAAGTGTAGAAATAAAGAATGTAAAAGATGTTATTCTCTCCTACTTTCTCAGATGGCCTTGTTTGTGTGATACACAAACACAGCCCTTGTGTGCAACCAGTGACTCTCCCAAGGCATTCTGGGGTCTGTGTTGTCAGCCATTTTAATGGCTGATTAGCGCACAATTGATTGAATTAAGTGTGCAGTCATCCAAATTAGACTTTCAGTAATCTGACTGACCATGTTAGACCCCATATGACAGCGATCCCTCAGGCTGATGCTAAGGACATAGAAAGGAGAAAAGAGGCTGTTCAGTAGGAACACAATCTTTCCTGGGATGAAACAAGTCAACAAATACGGATGGCAAAGGTCTCCCAGGATAGAGAGGGTCATGGAACAAGGATTTTGCTCAAAGCCCAATTCCACCTCTTGCTATCTATGTGACTTCAGACAAGTTATTTAAATCCTTAAGTCTCAGGGTCCTCCTAAGAGGAAATGGGCAAATTAATATCTCTATTTCAGAGTTGTTTTGATCAAATTAAGTAATAAGGTCTATACTACACCTAGATTACAACCAAATGTGAAGCAAATTCTCACAAGTCTCCACCAGCTTCTCCTTCTTTTTTCATGTTTCATAATCTCAAGGTCTCATAATTCTCCTATCAGTTCAAAAATTATTTTTGAGTGCTTATTTTTACATAAGACACTATGTTATGGGCTATGAGACTAGTATACTATTGAATAAAACATGAGTTTTACTCTTTAAAAAGCTTATAGATTAGAGAGATAATGATAATCAAAGGCAACATTCATCAAGAAATTATCTGTGCTAGATGCTTAATCATGTAATTCTCACAGCTACCCTAAAAGCTGCATGCTGTCTTTATCCCCATTTTACAGGTTAATAAATAGAGTAAGGAAACATCCACAGTCACACAAACTATACACGTCTGAACAAAGATTCAAACCCAGATGTCTATGAATTTAGAGCCCAAATTTTTAGTCAGCCTTAAGCACTATGTTACATAAAAAGTAATAATACAACTATAATATAGATAAGCGGCATGAGAAATACAGATAGATTTGCAGGGAAATTTACAGGAAGGGGTGGCCACATTTGGCTGAAGGATCAGGGAAGACTCTATGTAAAAGATACTGGAGATGTATCTTCAAAAGCCATAATGTATTAGTCTGTGCTCTGCCAAGGTAATATTTTTTCCTTTCTGCAGAAATGATTTCAAGTGCTAGTGGGGGCCTGGCCAATGACAAACCAACATGAGTAGAGCACAGCCTTCAAAGTTAAGTGCCCACTGCTGTGAAATAAATGTTCTTGTCCTAGGCCTCCAAATGGCAAGCCTGGGAAGTAGAAATTTTCCACAGAAGAGCAAACACTATTTCATCCTTGACTAACCATTGGTGGGGGCCAATCTGTGATCTCTTCCAATGTTTCATGGACCATGCCTGTGACAGACCAGCAACTGTGAGCAAATGCAAGTGCTGCTCCTGGAACCATACGAAGAATCGCTATAAAACCAGGATACCCTATCACGCATGGAATTATATTACCTATTCCAGGGGAAGGAGAGGAACAAAGATTTCTCTAACCAGTTACGGGCTAATGCTTTTTGTGAAAACTACATGTCACAAGATTTTTTTTTTTTTTTTTTTTAAAAACCATTAAAAACAAAACATGGTGCATTATGGCTTTTTGTTTTGTTTTTTTAATGTAATACAATGAGTATTTACAATGTAATGTAAAGAGTAGGTCCTATCAAGCAATTGATAGAATATCAGTCCTATTTCTGCCTATTCCAGTCCTATTCCTGCCCTTCTGTGAGCTATAGATTTTTAGTATCAGCCAGGCACCATGGCCTCTGATTTTCCTGTTTCTGTCCCTGGTCACTTCCTATGGATGTCTCAGTTAGACTTGCTAAAGACAGACCCTTAAAAGGGTCCAAGTTGAAAAATAGGTAAAACTCTAATTGCCTGCCCTCCCATTCCTGAGGCCCTTCATCTTGCTGATTCAAGACAGACAGGTGTTGGTGACCACCTCCCACTTGCCTTAATGCCTGCCTCATTCTCTTCTTCCATTTGTTAAATCTCTTACGTGGCTTTGGATTCCCATGCTACTACTGTGATTTTTCTTTTTTTTTTTTTTTTTTTTTTTAACATTTATTTATTTTTGAGACAGAGAGAGAGAGAGAGCATGAACAGGGGAGGGTGAGAGGAAGAGGGAGACATGGAATCTGAAACAGGCTCCAGGCTCTGAGCTGTCAGCACAGAGCCTGACGCGGGGCTCGAACCCACAGACCACGAGATCATGACCTGAGCCGAAGTCAGACGCTTAACCGACTGAGCCACCCAGGTGCCCCTGTGCTTTTTTCTTAGAGCACAGATTTCCCACCCGCACTTCTGTTTGTCCCCTCAGCCTGCCCTCGTAGGACAACTATGAATTGAGGGGCCAGCTGCTTCTCTGTCTGATGTTGGTATCAAAGTTGACCTCAGTGCAAATACTATTATTTTCAACTTAAAAGCTTATTACCTTCTATATTATGGCATACAGCATACATGTCATGGGCATCATTTTGCAAATAGAGACTCATAAGAATAGCATTGTTTTATCTCATTTGCATGAAATAAAATAAAACAAAATGATAACATTTTATCCTAAGTCCTTTTAGCACCTGGCTGCTGGGGAATTTAATCACATCACTCCTGGCCTTCCTGGACTTTTTCCTGTTTCTGCAGTCGAACTCTGAAGGAAATTAGTGAGAAAGTTCTTATTTGTGGTTTAAACAAAATAACTTCATTGAGCATGAGAAGGTATATTGTAATCTACAGGAAAAAAGATTCCAGGACCAGCTTCTTAGCCAGATTGATAACCATAAACACTAAGGCCATTTCGGTGGTAGGATACAGAGCAGAAGGTAAGAGGGTCCTAGATGTCAAGTGTAGATATTCAAACTGCATCCTGGAAGTCTTGCAAATTAGACCTAGGGCATTTTCAGAGAAGCAGATTGCTGAGACCAATGTCCAGAGATTCTGACTAAGCCTAAGGTTTCAACCAAGAATTAACATTATTAACATGCCTTTTAGGTGATTTGTCCATGGGTCACAGAATGAGAAATGCAATTTTAGAGCAGGGGGATTGAAACTAAGAAAGCTATCTCCTCTAAGATCAATCAAAAGTGTGTTACAAGAAGGATCAGAGCTAGAGATAAAAGACAACTGAATACAATAAAAAGAATTTAGACTACATGTGATGGGGTCTGTGCTTAAAATTTCGTCTTCAACTAACAGGATCTAGATATCTCTATCTGTTACCGTTCTGCTATTGCTGTATTGTCAAATACGTGGTCAGCCCTTCAGGGCTCACAGGCAGCTAGCTTCAGAGCTTCTCTACTACGATTTTACATGTAAAAATCTCCTTTTACATAATTTTATTCCAAGTCATCACTTTTGTTCAGGTATATTTCTTTAAAGGGAAAAGTAAAACATTATTTCTACTCTTCTAAACTTTCATTCTTTTTGTTTCTTATTCTGTGTTTAAAAATGACTTTTGATTCAGAACTAATTTTAGACTTATAGAAAAGTTGCAAAAATAGCACAGTGAGTTTCCAAGTATCTCTTACCCAGCTTGAAGCAGAAAAAAAGACATCGGTGGAAAAACTGGTAAAGTTCCAATAAGGTCTTCAGTTAAGAATATTGTATTCATGTTAAATCCTGGTTTTCTGCTCATACACTTTTAGTTTCTTTTATGTTAATTAACATAAACAAAAGCTACTGACATGATGTAGGGTGACTTTGTGAACATTGCCTCTTTCTTTTGTTTTTTGTTTTTGTTTTGAGAGAGAGGGTGCAAGCGATCGAGGAGCAGAGAGAAGGAGACTGAAATCCACAACAGGCAAAGAAAGAGAGACAAAGAGAAGCAGAGACTGTACTCACCCAAGGCAGGGTTTGTGCTCTCCCCAAGCAGGGCTCGAACTCACAAACCATGAGATCACTGACCTGAGCCAAAGTCAGATGCTTAACCATCTGAGCCACCCAGGAATCCTGGGAGCCTCTTTCCTGACAGAAACAAATGTTATTTCTATGTATTAGGTTTATGCCATTAAGATATGTATTCATTTTATCTTTATGCCAGGTGTTGATGGAAAATGAGAATTGTGACTCCTTAAATTACTTAGTTGTAATTATTAAAATAATCTCTATGATTATTGCCATTTAATAACTAGAGGAAAAGAGGCACAGAGAAGTTAAATAGCTTGCCTAAGATCACACATGGTAATTAGAACAGAGAGTCACTGAAACCCACGGTCTCTGGGGCCCCCAATCTGTACTATAGGACCATCATGTTACACAATCTGTCACACTCATATTAAAATCCATAAGATGCAGTAATGCCAACTGTAGAATTCTTCTAAGTCCTCACTCTAATATCACAGGGAGAAAAATGACATTTTTGTCATTCACTAGTATAGTCATTGAGTCTCAATACTCCACAATAGATTGAAAACCCCAATAACCATTCTCTAAGTGAAGTAAAATTACAATATTTCTTCTGAGATGTATTAAAAAGTTATAATATAGTTATGATAAAACCTCTAGTCTGAACTGTCAGGTCAGCAGATTTCTCATGAAAGTTCTATTACACTGGAAAATCATAATCAATTATACTCATATGCTTCAACATGATTTAGTGGAGACAGCACCAAAGTAATCTCTCTAATGTTGACAAGTACCAGTAGCTGTCAGCATCACCATATTGGTGTTAGAAAAGGGGTGTCAGTCAAGGTTCTCAGACTCTGATGATCTTATGCAGAAATAGGATACATTAGAAGTATAATGGCAGCTCGCTATTCATAACAGGCTGCCAAACCAGGCTGGTAAAATATAAGAGGCCAAGGAACAGAAAGGACAACTTTTGGTAGGAGTAGCCTGCACAAGCCCCCTTCTCCCGCAAATGTCTCCAGGTATGACCACCATTGTGAATGCGGGTTGTCCCTTATTCCTTCTATCATCTGTCCATGACTTAGAATCCCAAGGGAGAATATGTGATTGACCAAGCATTGGTCATTGGTCATTGGCCAGGGTCTGCTTGGGTGATGGGGCCTGGACCTCCACAAAGAGGGTTCCCAGGATTCAGAAAGGAATTTAGTATCCTGGAAACCCTGATGATGACAATGTCAACGTCAATTGTCAATGCCAATTTTTAATGACAACGCTGATTGTTATTCACAAGGGGAATTTTACATTCATTTCTTAGAGATGCAATGTCATAATATTCCTTCTGTCTGCGAGAAAAAATTCTTTTGCAGAAACACAGAAATGTTAGAATTTCAAAGGTATGCTGGGGCCTTCTAATTGAACCACACACATCACACCAGAAATTCATTTATAATGAAATGAGAGGAGTAAAGACATTGAAACCCATTCATAATTGCTGCAATTAGCAACAGAGCAAAATTAAGAGCAAAAGCCAACATACTTGGGTTCTCATCCATCCAATACCCCTGTGTGACCAGGTGTGTGACCTTTGACAGGTTGCTTAACCCCATGTACCTTTTTTCTCTGTTCCACAAAATGGGAAAACTAATAGTACCAATTCACATGTTTGTGGAAAAAGATTAATGTAATTTATGCAAATCAATGAGAACCTTTCTTGGTCCACAGTGAACATTCAGTGGCAGTTTTGTTATGTCATGATACAGTCACCGCCATCATAACATCATCACCATCACGGCCATCCAGCTGCTATTCATAGACATCTGGTGCAAGACCTGTATCTCACAAGACCATGCATTTCATTGCTGTGCAGTTCTCATCATCACCAAGTTTAGTCAGTGAAGGAAGGAAAAAAGATCGCTTTGGCAATACCCGTGAGGTCTCCTTGTCTTCCATACTGTCAGCTGCACCCGAGCACGGACATCCTTGACAAAAAGGCGTCCTTTCCATCTGCATTTATTCCATTCCATCCACACATTCATTCTATTCAATTCTATTCATTCTATTCATTCTATTCAGATGATGTTGAAGTGATAGTTAATAATGCTGACCAACAATGCACACATATATTCTATGTTAAGCTATAAATAGTGATGACTTAAAAAGTATTTTTTAATAATGGTAGAATATACACTGATATTTTGTTTCTGAAACTAATGAAAGCAACAGTGTATAAAATTAACGCTATGAATGTTATGCTAAAATGTGCTAGGTTACTTCCCTAAAATACTTTATTTGTAGTAAGTCATAGGCTTTCCAAACTAAGCAATTTTGTAAGAAATTATGCTCTTGTTATTAACACTCCTACACTTAACATCAATATCAAACCACTTCTTCTGAAGAGCATAATTTAAATTTTTTTATTAATGAGAGATACATGTTATGGAATTTTAAATTAGTTTTGAGAACATTACATTTTTCAATAAAAGAGAGCAATTATAAAGTATTTGGACAATCTCTAATGTATTTCTTACCTATTCAAAAAACTAGTTATTTAATGCAATAGTAATAATTTTAGAATTTGTTGGCTCTGTTATGTCCTAATTTATAAAACTTGATATTAAAATTATATATATTTAATAGCATTATAATAAATAATAAAATGCAACACAACTTCTTTGTTGAACAAGATTTTTAGTTTTTGTTCACAACAAACTACCCACTAGATGGCACTAAACAATTGCCAATTTCTTTTTAAATAATGCCATCACAGGTATACCAAAACCAACGTATAGAAAACCAAGAATCCTATTAATTGATGGGACAGTTGTTTCAGACGGACGTAGCCTCAAAGTCCCTAAATTACATGTAAGGTGATGTTTAGTATAAATGGAGGTACAATTGGGAGACATTTACTCAAGAAATATTACTGCTGACAGTCACTTGATATAAATGAGGCAAGCAGCTAGATATTAAGAATTCAACACAAATACTAAAATATAAATGATTCTTATGATTAAACTGTACTCATTTGAATTCCACCAAAGATTTCACTAGTGAAGGCCTGGATTTTCTCCATATTTATAAAGAAATACAGTTTACTAAACAACAGTAACAAGAGACTAATAGAAAGGAACTCCAGGAGCAAGAGTTTATATATAAATTGAACTGATCATTACAATTACTCTTGACCAAGGGCTGGTAGGTAGAAAGTGAATATCAAGATATTTTCAGTTATGGATATCCTATCATTTAGTCTGATCATTGCCCAAGGTACTGAGGTTATAACTCAGTTCATAAAATTAGAAATATGAGATCATATCTACATAAAGCCAAGATTACAGATGAAAGCTCATCTGAATGACCTAGATACTTGCTAGTTAGGAGATATAGGTCATCCTATTGAAATATTGCATTCTCGTTTGGTGGTTGGTCTACACTAAGTCACAAAATGCAGAGTCAAACACTAGATGGTTTCGAAGGCAGTGCACTTTCCTGCCTTGCCCCCACTTTGTTGTATACAGATGGGATAAAGTTCAATGGTAATAGCTTTCAAGTCACTGCATTTTGCCCCCAGCATTTCTTGCAGGGCCTTAGCTCCCTGAAACGTGTGCCCTCCTCAAGGGTTTATGAAGACCCCAGGGTCTGTTGTGTATTTGGTAACTATAGATCTTTTCTACATTGTTATTTCTTTTCTAAGTTAACTCCATCTCGGCTGAGCACCTAGGAGGTCCCCCAGGCATTCCTGCTGCTTCCACCGTGTGCCAGCATGTGTACTAGGCACGGCAGTTCACCATTACAACTGAGCCACCAAGGCTGTAGACATACAAAGGCCATGCGGTTTCCTGGCAGGTCATTTGCACTGGTCAGCGGGTTAACTCCTGGAGGACACAATGGTGAACGGGACAAACATGGCTCTCTTCTCATAGAATATACTGACAGTTCTCATGTCTTTCTCTGCCTCTCTTGCTATCCACTCTACGAATTGTAAACAAAATTCCCAAGAGTGCAGTAACTTCCATTTAATTCTCTCATTTATATCGCAAACAGAAACAATTAAGGGGTAAATGGTGTGTTTTGGATCTAGATTTAAGTTGTGGCTATTTATATAATTTTTCCTGCATTTTTTCTAATTAACATATAAAAGTGTATTTATTCATAGTAGAAATTTGGGGAAATCACTTAAAAATACAAAGAAGAACATTAAGAGTCACTCATAATTCCACCTCCCAGTGACAGTTGCTATTAATATTTGATAAAAGTTCTATGCATATATTTTCATATTGTAAACATATGTATTGTTTATTCCTATTTGTGTATTTCCACCCTAGATCAGTCTGAATTTGCGGGGGTACAATCATTAAATGGCTTTTTCCCCCTTTTCAACCATTTCAACAACACTCGCTGATCTTTCTACACTCCTCAACACACAAAAAGTCCTATCCTGTACTGACATCATCCTGTCCTCCAGAGCCCCCCTGCCTGCCACTCGAAATTGTGCAACCTAGGGAAAGTAGATGAAATCTCTGTTTCTCAGTTCCCTTACTATACTGTAATAGAAATACTTTATAGGCTGTCGTGACGTGAATAGTGGATAAAGCTATTCAAATAACAGCCTGCTGCTAAACAAGCAGATCTCATTTGTCATTGTAGGAATCTTTCTCCCACTTCAGCCCAGATCTCAAGTTTTCCCTTCTCCCCAGCTCTAGCATCTAGCATCATGGCGGAGCTCCCATCTGCTCTTAATGCCTCCCTCTTCCCCCTCTGGTCTACCTCAGCTCTGAGGCCACAGAGGTAGAGGAGGGGGTAGGGTTTGGAGGGAATGGCCCAAAAAGATCTTGCCTCAGAAAGTGAGAGGCTGCAAAATCATCTGTGGGATGTCGCAGTTCCTCTGGGTGACACCTCCTGGTGACAGGTGCCACCTTAAAAAGACGCTCTGTACTCATTAGCAGTCACTGCCCTTTCTCCCACCCCCAAGCCTCCCAGCCCCAAGGAACAATTAATCTACTTTCTGTCTTCATAGAATTGCCTATTCTAAGGATGTAGAGACTTGGAGCCATGCCAAAGAGCTCTTTTGCATTATTCTTAAAAAAAAAATAAAAAAAACAAGAGGCAGCGCCTGGATGGCTCAGTTGGTTATACCCACCTACTCTTGATTTCAGATCAGGTCACGATCTCACAGTTTGTGAGTTCTAGCCCCGCGTCAGGCTCTGTGCTGACAGCACAGACCCTGCTTGGGATTCCTTCTCTCTCTCTCTCTGCCCCTCCCCACTTGCACACTCTCTCAAAATAAATAAAAACTTAAAAAAAATAAATTTAAAAAAAGAGAGAAAAAAACTTAGAGTAGTAATATCCAGAAACGATAACCACAGCTCCAACTGATGAGAAAAAGAGCTTATGAAAGGCAATTATAGCAAGTGGCAGAGCAGTGCAATCTGCTTTACGCATCACTGGGTATTTTGTATTTTTATAGCAATGACAACTTTAGATCTTATATCTTTTATGCTCTAATATAGGTATTACTCATAGCCCTTCCTGAAGTTGTAACACTTTGTTAAACAGACTCAGGCAAAAATCACAAAATGCTACGAGCGCAGTTGGATTTTAACTAGGATTATTGCATGTTTCAGGTTCGTGAACGATGCTAATTATGGAATAAGGAAATGGGATCATTTGGTCCCACCAAAGACTGTTCTTACCTTCTGCCATGAAAATCTGCGGGATGTAGTATTTGATGTTCCTTCTTTGGGCTTCCAGTGCCTCGGCTGTGAAATAGAGGAAATAGTGTCACTAAAGGAAGGGAAGAACAGGGAAGATTTTAAGAGCTCAGGTTCTCAAAGAAGTAGGGCTTAGTCTACTCAGTTCACTTCTAATTCCTTTTCCATTGCTCCTCTGCTCCAATTTTAGGATTTGACTCTGTGGCAGCTTTAGATAAAATATAATGTCAAGGATTCTTTTTCCATAAGATTTCAAGTTTAAAAAAAATACATTTAGAAGAGTACACAAAATACAAATGTGCGGTTTAATCAGTTATTGAACACACTGTAACCTCCCAAAGCCAAGAAGTAGAATATTACCAGCCTGTCTGAAATTCCATCTTGTGGTTTTTCCAAGTCACTATTTGCGCTTTTCTCCCAAGGATAACTACTCGTCTGAGCTCAATTCTCTAGAGGCAAAGATGAAGTGTTAAAGCCTTACCTAGCGGTTCAACCTCAAGGCAATAGGAGTGAGGGCAAAGGGAAGGAAAGATGGAAAGAGGGGGAGTAAATGCCAGGTGGTGCATCACCAAGCTTGCCACAGCTTGCGTCCACAATGACATACGTGGTCACTCAGACACATGGAATATTTCCATACATCGTATGTGACAAAGGATGCCTGAACTTCTCAATGGACACCACAGAGGGTAGCCAGGCACGAACCCATCATCTGTGCCCCATGCAAGATGTCCTGCTTCTGGATAAAGGGACTCCAACAGCTAGAGGCTGGTAATGGTGAGATGCTGGTGATGGAATGGACAGAGTGGGAACCACAACTCCCATGCTATACGTTTGCCAAATATTTCCAGACGTGACAAGGTTACACTTGTCCTCTTCAAGGTAGGGTGAGTGTATAAGCCTTATTCAGGCCCACGAGTTGTGAGCAGAAGTTACAGATCTCACTTCCATTTTAAAACATTCATTGTAGGAGCCATACCCACCAGGACTTTCTGCAATGGAGATCATCTTTAAGATACAATCGGCGAGAGTCAGTGAGCAGATTTGGAGTAGAAGCCCTAACTTCTGCGCAAGATATGTGTGATAGACATATACCAGGAGCAGAAAAAAAAACAAAAAACAAAACACTTTCTCATTTTAAGCCACTAATTTTATAGGGTTGTTTGTACTGTGGCACCAGCCAGCCTGTCCCAACTGATACAACTTGGAATATTGTGATGTTCCCTGAAATCATTCCTGTGTCTGATGAGAGAGTGGACATTTGGATGCTTGCCAAAGAATAGATACAACTTAAAGCAACCTAGACAAGAATAATCACAAACTATGCCATTTCATACCCCGTGAAATAAGTATTTGTTGCTGCCATCACCCATTCCCCATGTTCCCTCTAGCGTCTAAAAACCTAGAAGGAGGAGGAAAGTGACACAAAAGAGCTATTAGTTTCCTCTCCCTTTCATTTTCCTGGAGCCGTGGATCAAATTTGAGCTGGAAAAAAAAATTAACTCAGGATTTTTTTAACAGAATTATTCTATTTCAGAGAGTGATCAAAACGCCACAAATCATCAAAAGTGTCTTTAAAGCAATAGAAAAAAGAGATTCCAATAGAGCATTACTGTAGATGTAATTTTTATTCCTAATATATTTGTTTAGTAAATGAGTCACATTAGCAAAGGCTAGTGCGTTCCAAGGATATTCTGGAACTCAGAGCCTATAAGAAGAGTGATTTCAACCTGATTCATTGTTGTTGAGGAGGAAGTGTTCCCCAGGCCATATACACTATGACTTATCTATGCCTCATTAATATTATGATAGACACAGATATATTAACCATAATATTTTGTTTTTGTCTATTGTCAGATACTAATTGGTGAAATACGACGAATAGGATCTTTCAAAAATACTTTTCCAAAAGTAGTAACAATTATGGAGTAATTTTTGCATTGTCCTTGTGGCTTTATGAAAATAAAGCCAACTTCTCCTTCCACAGAAAGGACATACATATCATATACACAATCACATATAAGATACTATGCTATGTATTAAAATAATGTAACATATCAATTCATTAGAGAAATATATTTGTACACATAAAACATTTTTTGAGATGTAATTCACACACCACTCAAGTGATCCATTTAAAATATACACTTCAACGGTTTTTAGTATATTCACAAAGTTGTGTAACCTATTTCAGAATCTACCTCAGAACATTTTCACTGCTCTAATAAGAAGCCCTGTACTCGTCAGCAATCCCTACCCTATGCCCCCAACTTTTCCAGCCCTAAGAGCAATTTTTTAATTTACTTTATGTCTTCATAGAATTGCCTATTCTGGACATTTAATAGAAGTAGAATCATAAAATATGATTCTTTTGTAAGTGGCATCTTTCACGTTGTATAATGTTTTCAAGGTGCATCCATGATGGAGCATGAATTAGAACTACACTTATTTTTATGGCCAAGTAACATTCCTCTGTATGGCTCTTCCAAATTTTAGGTTTTCATTCATCCGTTGATAAGCATTTGTGTTGTTTCCATTTTTGGCTATTCTGAATAATGCTGCTTTGAATGATACAAACAAGTTTTTCTGTGGACACATGTTTTCATTTCTGTTGGGTATATACCTAGGAGTGGGATTTCAGGTCATGTGGTAACTCTTTGTTTCCCCTTTTTGGAAACTTCCAGACATCTGCATCATTTTACATTCTCACCAGCAGTGTAGGAGGGTTCTAATTTCAATACTGTTTTTTAATGAAGAAAAAACATGGAGATGCTGCAGGTGTATTTGTTAACTCCTGTAAACGAGGCAAGCTTTTTCTACTTGCAATGCCAGAAGATATTGGAACTCTCTCAGTTCATCAAGACAACGATCGCATCATCCTAAAGTTCCTAGATTGCTATCAGGGAGCCATTTGGATGGCTCCGGCTCAGATGCAGGTAAAAATGAATGCCTTCACCTGTGTTCATTTGTTAACTTAATTTCAACTCCTATTCAGCCACTTTGGTTAAATAAAAACATGAGAACTATTTTTATGTGGATAACAATTATCATCAGAGTTTGCATAATGGTAAAAATATCAAGCCACTCATCAGAAGATGTGACTTCCCTTTGAAGTTAAGACTAGGAAAAAATATTTGAGTCTTAATGCATGAAGTATCAGTATCCACAGTACCTAATTCCTAGAGGATCCTGTGCCACCTTGAGAAGGAACTTAATCAAGTATCAGTAATGATTTTACATCCTTTAAAAGGGAGAATCAAATATAGCATCCTAAGTGCCAAGACATTAGAAATCAATATAAAAGAAGATATCTGTGTATTGTGTAAATGGTTATGAAAATTACAAGTTCATTTATCAAAAAAGATTACCTGTTCACGAGTCCTAATGAGAGATCCCATTTGGTGAGCATTTGGCTAATAACTCAGCAGCTGTGGAGCATTATAACTTAATCTAATTATTTCCAAAGAGATGTGATCTATCTGCTACAAACAAAAACACACGCAGAGAAAAGAAATAGGTCTCTATGTTTCTAACTATTCCAAATGAACCACAGAATGTAGAAAAACAATATTTACCTATGAGCCACCTGTATTCCCTGCGTAATGCTAAGTCCACATCATCAGTGACAAAGCATCCTGGAGAATGGAAGCAATTTTGCAGATAATTAAAGGAAAGCAATCACTTGTGCCCCCCCCCTTTTCCTCCTTATCCCCCAATTATCAGGAAATTAGCATGAAGCATTTTTTCTTTTAAAAAGTGAACTATATGAGTAATTGTTTTAATATCCTGCTTGATTTTAATAGAAAGTCTTATCAAGTGAGAATTCAATTATGAGGATTTGTTTACTACCCAAAATGGTTAATTTAAGGATTGATGAAGCGCCCATCCCTCCATGTGTAGAAAATGATATCAAGAGTTTCTACTTTTGTGGAAATCTTCTGGGCCTGGAGATTCAACCCTGCTAATAACTGAATGCTTGTTTATTGATTATGTCCTGGATCAAAAATAAAAGCTATGAAAACCAGTTTGGGGACAATTGGAACAATTTAAAGATGGACTGTATAGCAGATGATGTTATGGCAGTGTTTTTAAATATCCTTGAGTAAAGTAATGCTACTGTGAATATCTCTTTGGAGAGGCCTGCTGAAATATCAAGGGTAAAGTGTCAGGATATCTGCAACTTATTTGCAAAGAGTTCAGGAAAAAAAAAAAAAGCCTGAATATAAAGCAAATGCAATCAAATTATGACGATGGGGGATTCTAGGTCAAGAAAAACAGGTGTTGCTTCCTCGCAGGTTTATAACTTGTCAAAATAAATATAATTTGTGAAGAGATGAAAAGAAGGCAAACTTCTGCCTGTGAAAATCTAAACCCTTACAATCCTGACTTAAATGCTACATGTATGCATGTTACCCTATTACCTATGTCCCTCTCTGACTATAACGCTTTCTGGTTATCCACTGAATTAGCAACTAGTCATGTTCTATTCTCAATAAACATCTGTTAATTCAATTGATTGATGTAGGTTTGAAGCTCAAGCCATCAGTCACTAACAGATTTTGTAAGAGCAGATAATAACAGTATCACAGAGACAGCTGCTACTTATTACATGTTCATTGTATGCCTGGCATAGGGCTAAATATTTCACATAAAGCACATATTATTTCACATTACTTTTGATGCAGAATGCTGGACTGACAATCCATGAAACAAAACCCTGATTTACTTTAGTAAAGCAGTTCTCAGCATGCCATGATATTAAAAAAAAAAAAAAAATGAAAACCAAGATGCTTTATTTCCTGTGGTCTCACACAACTGGGAGATGCTTAATGGGGTTTGTATCGCTTTAAAAGCCAAGGAACAAGCCATTGCCAGAACAAAATTACCAAGAAACAATTTGTGGAGGCCAAGGCAGTGGCTCTCTTGTACATGGTGATTTCACTTTTGAGGTAAGGTGCAGCGCAACAACCCTGAGGCAGTCAACACCCGGATCCATTAGGGTGCTGGGCCAGAAGCTCTGTAGCTCCTGAATTTGCCCAGCAACCTGCTGATGCTTTTTCAAAATGTTCTTGTCGATGGGAAAGATTAATTAACAGAAAGAAGCCTGAGGTCTATTTCCAAGATGGAAGATGGTCTTTTCAATCTACATAAAGCTGCTTAAATGATATCCCATGGCTTTTATAATAGGTGTCCTTGACACATGACATTGAGTGAAGAATCCTTTAGGTAACACAGTGTGCATAAAACTGAGAAATCTATGGAGACCATTACCCACGTAGCTACCGGCAAGACAATTTGTCACAGCAGCACTGAGGCTATCCTAGGGTGGGACACATTGAAGAAAATCATTGAAATGAATGCTGTAGATATGGGAAGTCATAGGCACATTTAAAAAATGAATAAAGCTTCAATATCTTTTATGGATGATGTTATCTTTGGGTAATTAAATAAGAGTCACAGTAATTAAAACAAGTGATACTTTTCTATCAGTAAATTATAATGATGTAATGATCTAACTCATGGAAGAGGCAATGTATTTATTCAGATTTCTGAATGATTAACTCTAATCAGTGGAGTTTATATAAAAGACTACACATAAAAAAAGAGTAAAAATATTTTCATGGAGAACTCCTTTTCTGTTTTATAAAATTAGTTTAGTAACCCAGATGGCCCTTAATTGAAAAAAAAAAAGAAAGAAATCAAATACATTGGGCCACTCTGGCTTTTGGCCCTGTGTGTCTCTCCCTCGGTGACATCTGCCTACATAGGACAGAATAATTGGGTAAAGCAAACAGAAGATATGAGTATCCTTGTCCAATTAGTCCAACAGTAGATTTACGAGCAGGGAGCCAGAATGCTGGCACATTTACCTGGCTGAAAACCACTCCGCAGTTCAGCTTTGCTCAGCTCAACATCATCTCTCATTCCATGTGCCACATCAGCCTTGTTTAGGGCCTCAAACTTGCGAACATTTCTCATGCTACAACCTTTGCTTGAAACTCCTTCTGCCTGGAATGATTTTAACTCCAGTCTTCACATGGATGGGCTCTCCTCATCTTTGGGCCCATCAACTCCTCGTCCTCGTCATCTTGGCTTCAATATGACCTTCTCGGGGAGGTCTTTCCTAAACGTTTACCTGTTGAAAATCCCCTTCATGACGTTTATTTTCTATCTTCAAATGTTGTTTATTTCCTTCATAGCACTTATCACAACTTAAAACTACTTTTTGTGTCTTGCTTATTCGTCTGTCGTTTCCACTATTCTGTATGGCGCACGGAGGCGGGATCCATGCCTTCTTTGTTTACTGTTGTATCTTCAGCATAAAGCACAGAATGTGGCAGCTGGTGGTAGTCAATCGATTCTGGCTAAATAAATGGACAGATTCCTAGACATCATCTCTAACTTGGCCCGAATTAGGAAAGAGAACTAAATCATTTAGACTTGGTCAAATTCCTCTTTGACCAGTATATTAGGGTTGGCTAGGCCACAGTACAAAATAGATGCAAACCTATTTTGGCTTAATGCGAGTTTTTTTCTCAGTCGTAAAACAGCAGGGGACGGTTCTAAGTCAGCAGGGGCTGACTAGGCTGACAGCAGCTCTCCCATCACATGGCTTCCAAGCTCACGTGGGGGTGGACAGCCCAATCAGCCAGGAGTGAAAAGAGCCCCAAGGGGTGCACGTGAAGGTTTTCAGGGGCCCAGCCTGCAAGTGGTGCGCATCATTTCTGCCTGCTAGGACACAGTCACGTGTCTACCCTTGCCGCAAAGAAGCTGGGAAATGTAATCAAGTTGGGTTTTTCTTGGAGATTTTGAATCAGTGTAAGGAAATGTTTTCTTCTTTTTTTCATTCATCCAACAAGTAACTGTTAGAGGTCTGGGTCAAAAACTGAATAGACCCCTTACAGACCATCAGGAAAATATATATGTAAATAACTAATGAGTGTAGTAGAAGCCAAGCTATAACAAAGCTTCTAGGAGTGCCATATAAGAACACAAGAGGAATAAGGGAAGACTTCAAGAAGGTGTTGAAATTGGAAACATGGAGGTAGTTTGCCAGGTTGAGAGTAGGATTTAATGAGAACAATGTTCAATGAAACAGTATAGCATTTCAAACTGCAATGTTATTGGAGCAAATATCATTATATTTAAAATAAATATAATCAGTATGAAGTAAACATTAGAACTTTGGCGATTTATCATGATAAATATAATTCTCCATAAATACATTTTAATAAGCTGCATTGTCCGTTACAGAGTATGAAATCTCGAAGGCATGAAATAGAGTGTTGCAAAAAAAGTTGAATCCACAGGGCAAGACCAACACCTACTAAAACTTTAATAGCAAGAATTCAAATTATTACTTTTGAATCAGATTTTTGTTTTTATCCCAGAAGTTCATTCTCTTAATGGTGAGAATGAATTTGGTTTGGCCTTAGCATTAGCTAAATACAGATTATAACTCATGATCATTGGTCATTCAGTTAAAATATGTATTCTGTGAACTCCTAAGCAATTATTCACATGACATATCCTTTTTATGTGAATGATTTAATACTGTAATACGTTCAGAAAACAGCTTAATGGTAACATAGATCTCAGTCTTTGTGATGCTGGGTTTCACGATGTTGACATTGTCTAATTTATTTACTCTCCTAGCAGTAGAAATCTAAGTGGTTCCTAGGTTTTGTCCTTTGCAAACAATGCTTAATAAACATGGTTTATTAATAAACTTAACTTTGTATACTTTTGCCAGTGTATGAGTGACATACTATCCTAGAAATGGATTGCTTTTGCTCTGTGTGCACCTTAAACTTTGACAGAAAATGCCAACAGTGATACAAAAAATAGATTGAGAAAGCTTTTCCTTCATATCCTTGAATACCTCGTAATAGTTTGTATTTTCAAAAAGCTGTGTTAATACGTGCGTCAGGGCTAAAGTGATATTAAAAAATTTAGAGGAATATGCTAAAAAGAAAAATATATACATATAAACTTTTTAAACTCAATCTCATTTAAAATAATTTTAAACGCTGTTAATGAAGGCAAATCAGTAGACATTAATATCTTTAATGTCCTTTTCCTCTGTCAGTTTACTTGTTATTGTCTTACGGAGACACATGGAAAAAACAACATAACACCTCACTAAGGGCCTGGTATCCAGTGAGTCTTGGGTTCTCTTTCTAACTGGCATCCACCAGATGTCTCCCCTCCTCCATTAAGGTGTGTTTTTCAGGAGGCTATTGCTTTCGGAAACATCTATTAGTAGACTAAAACTTAAAATATTTCCTCATAGGATTCTTTTTCTTTTTTAAGGGCATAGTTCTTTTAAAATAAACACAAAAATGACTTTTTTAGTAGTACCGAACAGGAGTTAAAATGGCTTGATACTAATAGCATTTCCTCCATTGGGGAGGGGAAAACAAAGGACTGTACCCATAACAGAAAAATACTTTTTTATTTTATTTTTTTCAGGAAAACAGCATTTTATGTGGGGGGAGTAGGTACCTTAATAACGTAAAATTGATTTACTTAAGAGAATCTTCCCACTGAACTAATTTGTTTTGATATATTAAGGATACACACACTTATCCCTGAAATACATGTAATCATATTTATATTTTTCTGAGAGCCCTTTAAATGTTTTTTTTAATGTTTATTTTTATTTTTGAGAGAGAGAGAGAGAGCGCGCGCGCACGTGCACACAGCGAGGGAAAGCAGAGAGAGACACACAGAATCCGAAGCAGGCTCCAGACTCAGAGCCTGACGTGGGGCTCAAACCCATGAACCATGAGATCATGACCTGAGCCGTAGTCAGACGCTTAACCGGCTGACCAAGCAAGGTGCCCGAGAGCCGCTTTTTTTTAATACTTCCAAAGTTGGGGTGTCAGGGTGGCTCAGTTGGTTGAGTGTCTGACTCTTGACTTGGGCTCAGGTCATGATCCCTGGATTGTGGATCAAGCCCTGTGTTGGGCTTTGTGCTGAGCATGGAGCCTGCTTAAAGATTCTTTCTTTCCCTCTGCCCCTCTCCCCCATTCGTGCTCTAAAATTAAATATATATATATATTTTTAAAAACTTTCAAAATTTCTCAAAAATGAGATTTTTCCAGTATAGCCAAATTACACAAATATTAAATGTTTATCTTCAATAAAATACTAGCAAACCTAATTCAACAGTACATTAAAAAAATCATTAACCATGTTCAAGTGGGAATTAATCCTGGGTTGACAGGGTGGTTCAATATTCACCAAAAAATCAACATGATACATCTCCTCAGTAAGAGAAAGGATGAGAACCATATGATCATTACAATAGATACAGAAAAAGCACTTGACAAAGTACATCGATTTGCGATTAAAAACCCACAACGAAATAGGTTTAGAGGGAACATACCTCAGCAAAATAAAGGCCATATATGAAAAACCCACAGCTAATATCATCGTCAATGGGGACAAATTGAGATCTTTTCCTCTAAGGTCAGGAACAAGATAAGGATGTCCACTCTCATCACAGCCATCAGACAACAAAAATAAACAAAAGGCATCCAAATGGGTAAGGAAGAAGTAAAACTTTCATATCAAAAAGCTGCTGGAACTGAAACAAATTTAGTAGAGTCATAGGATACAAAATCCATGTACAGAAATCTGTTGCATTTCTGTACACCAAGAACAAAGCAGGAGAAATTAAGAAAACAATTCCATTTACAATTCCACCAAAAATATTAAGATACGTAGGAATAAACCTAACTAAACAGATAAAAGACCTGTACTCTGAAAACTATAAATTACTGAAGAAAGAAATTGAAGATGACACAACAAATAGTACTCCTATTTTTAAAAGTATTATTTCACCTTCATGGCAACTCTACAGGCTTATTTGAAACTTACAGACAGGTTAAGAAACTTGCCTGTATGTAAGAAACATACATTCAGGCATACCTGACATGAGACCGGAACACAGAACTCAGACCTTCTCACCACATTAGGCCATCTTTTCCAT
The DNA here is from genome assembly GCF_014898765.1 of Herpailurus yagouaroundi. Classification (NCBI taxonomy): domain Eukaryota; kingdom Metazoa; phylum Chordata; class Mammalia; order Carnivora; family Felidae; genus Herpailurus; species Herpailurus yagouaroundi. The sequence goes on from NW_024412397.1 coordinate 21,004,257, forward strand.
ATGTAGCACCTCTGCCTTTTGGTACCTCCAAGTTTCTAAACTTCTCATCCTGTGAAAATAAAGGTAATTGAACATTATGCCATGAGATCTATCAAAATAAATTCTAGTGGATTGAAGATTAGAGTAAAAAAAGTCATACTAAAGAAGAAACTGTATTTGAATATTCATATAATCTTTAATATTGGAGGAAGAAACTTTACAGGCCTAGCACTAACAGAAAAAATAAAGTTAGGAAAATCTGCAGATAAGAACAATTCACACTTCTGAATTTAACTCCCCATAACTAAATCAAAATATAAATTACGATGGAAGGAAATTTTTGCAACAAATAGGACAACCAAACAATTTATCTTTTTAATATGTAAAAATCACTTCACAAATCAGTAAGATGAAGACCCCATTAATGGGCAAAAGACATGAACAGACCAGTTCCATTAAAAATACACATGATAAGGGGCGCCTGGGTGGCGCAGTCGGTTAAGCGTCCGACTTCAGCCAGGTCACGATCTCGCAGTCCGTGAGTTCGAGCCCCACGTCGGGCTCTGGGCTGATGGCTCAGAGCCTGGAGCCTGTTTCCGATTCTGTGTCTCCCTCTCTCTCTGACCCTCCCCCGTTCATGCTCTGTCTCTCTCTGTCCCAAAAATAAATAAAACATTGAAAAAAAAATTAAAAAAAAAAATACACGTGATAAGAAAACACAAAATAGCACAAACTGAAAACATGTCCAATCTCACCAGTAATGAAATAAGACCACTTAGACAATCCCTGTTTAACTAATCTGTCAATTTGGTCAAGATTTAGAACAACACTCTTCCATTTGGCAATGGCTTGAGGAAAATTACACACTCATACTTTTGGTGGGAAAGAAAATTTGTATAACCTTTCTAAGAACAATTAGGTAAAATGTTTTAGAAGTCTTAAAAATGTACATACACTTTAGCCCAGAAATTGTAGCTAGAAATTTATCTTATATTAAAATGTATTCATGTGTTTACAGATGTTTATTGCAGTATATATGTATATATATGTACATATATATGTATATGTACATATATGTTTTAATATATGTTAAATATATATATTTAACATATATGTGTTTATAATATATGTTTAATATATAATATATATTTTAATTTTAATATATTTATATTTAATTAATTAATATATTTATTAATTATAAATATATTTATATTTAATTAATATATTTATATTTAATATATGTTAATAATATATGTTTAATATATATAACATATATATGTTTAATATATATATATTAATATACACATATATATTTTTTAATATCATAAAAATAGAAATCAGCCTAAATGTGCAACTTTAGAGAACAGGTTAAACTAACCAATTTGTGCAGTAAAAAAATTTAAAGCCATTTAAAAATACCACGTTGTGGGATAATACAGTTTTTGATGTGTGTAGAGTTTAGAATACATCGCTAAGTGGATTAAAAGAATCCATCTTAATAAGGGAGGTACTTTATTATATATTTTGGAGGGAAATCATATCTATGCACATGCACAAAAAAGTCTAAAGAACTCTATTCCAAACTGTTTCTCCTGCTTGCCACTGCACAGTGATAATGTGAAGAATTTTTTTTTTTTTTACCTTTTCCTATTTTCCAGTCTGCTCTGAACCAATTTTATGTTTCTAATTTTAAAAATACTGAGAGGAGCAAGGCTGAGGAGAGTGGAGCCGGCTGCGGAGCGGTGGCTGGTGGCTGCCTCCGGGGAGCCGGCTGGAGAACTTCGGAAGATGGCGGCGTAGGAGGACGCTGGGCTCACCGCGTCCTGCGGTTCACTTAGATTCCACCCACACCTGCCTAAATAACCCAGAAAACCGCCAGAAGAGTAGCAGAACGGAGTCTCCAGAGCCAAGTGCAGACGAGAGGCCCACGGAAGACGGTAGGAAGGGCGGAGAGGCGGTGCGCGCTCCACGGACTGGCGGGAGGGAGCCAGGGTGGTGGAGGGGCAGCCCGCCTGGCAAGGCGGAATCCCCGAGCCTGACTTGCAAAAGCAGAGGGGCCGGACTGCGTGAGTTCTGACAGCCAGCGGGACTTAACATCTGGAATGTTAAAAGTCAGCAGCTCTGCTAGGAGAGTGGGAGGGCAAGAGGACACCGGGAGGGAGAGGTGGAGAGGTGTTGATCCCCGGACGACAGAGCTCAGCTCAGCGGGGAACAAAGGCGCTGGCCAGTGCCATCTCCCTCGCCCATCCCCCAGCCAAAACCCCGAAGGGAACCAGTTCAGCGAACTTGCTTGCACCGTGCAAACACCCAGCATTGTGCTTCTGTGGATCCATCCCCCCGACGGGTCGGCCTCCCTCCCGGTGCCACAGGGCCCCTCCCGCAGGGGACCACCAAGGGCCAAGAGAGCTAAGCCTGCCCCTCCTGCCCCTGTGCACCTTGCGGATCCACCCTGGCTAATACACCAGATCCCATCAAAGCAGCACCACAAGCCTGGCAGTGTGCAAGTAGCCCAGACAGGGGCCATACCACTCCACAGTGAGTCCTGCCCCTCGGAGAGGGGAAGATAAGGTACACACCAGTCTGACTGTGGCCCCAGTGGTGGGCTGGAGACAGACATCAGGTCTGACTGCGGCCCTGCCCACCAACACAAGTTACTCCAGACAGTACAGGGGAAGTGCCCTGCAGTTTGGCAGCCACCCCAGGGACTATCCAAAATGACAAAACGGAAGAATTCTCCTCAAAAGAAACTCCAGGAAGTAGCAACAACTAACAAATTGATCAAAAATGATTTAGGGGCACCTGGGTGGCTCAGTAGGTTAAGCGTCCGACTTCGGCTCAGGTCACGATCTCACGGTCCGTGAGTTCGAGCCCTGCATCGGGCTCTGGGCTGATGGCTCAGAGCCTGGAGCCTGCTTCCGATTCTGTGTCTCCCTCTCTCTCTGCCCCTCCCTCGTTCATGCTCTGTCTCTCTCTGTCTCAAAAATAAAAAAAAAAGTTAAAAAAAATGATTTAAGCAATATAACAGAGCAGGAATTTAGAATAATAGTCATAAAATTAATCGCTGGGCTTGGAAAAAGTATAGAGGACAGCAGAGAATCTATTGCTACAGAGATCAAGGGACTAAGAAATAGTCATGAGGAGCTAAAAAATGCCATAAATGAAGTGCAAAATAAAATGGAGGTGACCACAGCTCGGATTGAAGAGGCAGAGGAGAGAATAGGTGAATTAGAAGATAAAATTATGGAAAAAGAGGAAGCTGAGAAAAAGAGAGTTATAAAAATCCAGGAGTATGAGGGGAGAATTAGAGAATTAAGTGATGCAATCAAATGCAACAAAATCCATATATTAGGAATTCCAGAAGAGGAAGAGAGAAAGGGGCTGAAGGTATACTTGAACAAATCATAGCTGAGAACTTCCCTGATCTGGGGAAGGAAAAAGGCATTGAAATCCAAGAGGCACAGAGAACTCCCTTCAGACATAACTTGAATAGATCTTCTGCATGACATATCATAGTGAAACTGGAAAAACACAAGGATAAAGAGAAAATTCTGAAAGCAGCTAGGGATAAACACGCTCTAACATATAAAGGGAGACCTATAAGGCTAGTAACAGACCTATCACTGAAACTTGGCAGGCCAGAAAGGAATGGCAAGAAATCTTCAATGTGATGAACAGAAAAATATGCAGCTGAGAATCCTTTATCCAGTAACTCTGTCATTAGGAATAGGAGAGATAAAGATCTTCCCAAACAAAAACTGAAGGAATTCATCACCACTAAACCAGCCCTACAAGAGATCCTAAGAGAGATTCTGTGACTGAAATGTTGCAAGGACCACAAAGTACCAGAGACATCACTGCAAGTATGAAAACTACAGACATCACAATGACTCTAAACCCATATCTTTCTATAATAATACTGAACGTAAATGGACTAAATGCTCCAACAAAAGACATAGGGTATCAGAATGGATAAAAAAAAACAAGACCCATCTATTTGCTATCTACAAGAGACTCATTTTAGACTTGAGGACACCTTCAGATCGAAAGTGAGGGGATGGAGAACTATCTATCATGCTACTGGAAGTCAAAAGAAAGCTGGAGTAGCCATACTTATATCAGACAAACTAGATTTTAAATTAAAGGTTGTAACAAGAGATGAAGAAGGTCATTATATAATAATTACAGGATCTATCTATCAGGAAGAGCTAACAATTATAAATGCCTATGCGCCGAATATGGGAGACCCCAAATATATGAAACAATCACAACCATAAGCAACCTTATTGATAAAAATGTGGTAATTGCAGGGGACTTTAATACTCCACTTACAGTAATGGATAGATCACCTAGACACAGGATCAATAAAGAAACAAGGGACCTGAATGATACATTGGAACAGATGGACTTGACAGATATTTAGAACTCTGCATCCCAAAGCAACAGAATATACTTACTTCTCAAGTGCACATGGAACATTCTCCAAGATAGATCACATACTGGGTCACAAAACAGCCCTTCATAAGTATACAAGAATTGAAATCATACCATGCATACTTTCAGACCACAATGCTATGAAGCTTGAAATCAACCACAGGAAAAAGGCTGGAAAACCTCCAAAAGCATGGGGGTTAAAGAACACCCTACTAAAGAATGAATGGGTCAACCAGGCAATTAGAGAAGAAATTAAAAAATATATGGAAACAAACAAAAATGAAAATAGAACAATCCAAATGCTTTGGGATGCAGCAAAGGCAGTCCTGAGAGGAAAATACATTGCAATCCAGGCCTCTCTCAAGAAACAAGAAAAACCCCCAATACAAAATCTAACAGCACACCTAAAGGAAATAGCAGCAGAACAGCAAAGACACTCCAAACCCAGCAGAAGAGAAATAATAAAGAGCAGAGCAGAAATAAACAATATAGAATCTAAAAAAACTGTAGAGCAGATCAATGAAACCAAGAGTTGTTTTTTTAAAAAATAAACAAAATGGATAAACCTCTAGCCAGGCTTCTCAAAAAGAAAAGGGAGATGACCCAAATAGATAAAATCATGAATGAAAATGGAATTATTACAACCAATCCCTCAGAAATACAAGCAATTATCAGGGAATACTATGAAAAATTACATGCCAACAAACTGGACAACCTGGAAGAAATGGACAAATTCCTAAACACCCACACACTTCCAAAACTCAAAATGGAGGAAATAGAAAGCTTGAACAGACCCATAACCAGTGAAGAAATGGCATCAGTTATCAAAAATCTCCCAACAAATAAGAGTCCAGGACCAGGTGGCTTCCCTGGGGAAGTCTACCAGACATTTAAAGCAGAGATAATATCTATTCTTCTCAAGCTGTTCCAAAAAATAGAAAGGGAAGGAAAACTTCCAGACTCATTCTATGAAGCCAGTATTACTTTGATTCCCAAACCAGAGACCTATCAAAACAAGAGAACTACAGGCCAATATCCCTGATGAATATGGATGCAGAAATTCTCAATAAGATACTAGCAAATCAAATTCAACAGCATATAAAAAGAATTATTCACCATGATCAAGTGGGATTCATTCCTGGGCTGCAGGGCTGGTTTAACATTCACAAATCAATCAATGGGATACATCACATTAATAAAAGATAAAAACCATATGATCCTGTCAATTGATGCAGAAAAAGCATTTGACAAAATTCAGCATCCTTTTTTTTTTTTCAGCATCCTTTCTTAATAAAAGCCCTCGAGAAAGTCAGGATAGAAGGAACATACTTAAGCATCATAAAAGGCATTTATGAAAAGCCCACAGCTAACATCATTTTCAATGGGGAAAAACTGAGAGCTTTCCCCCTGAGATCAGGAACACAACAGGGATGTCCACTCTCACCGCTGTTGTTTAACATAGTGTTGGAAGTGCTAGCATCAGCAATCAGACAACAAAAGGAAACCAAAGCATCAAAATTGGCAAAGATGAAGTCAAGCCTTCACTTTTTGCAGATGACATGATATTATACATGGAAAATCCGACAGACTCCACCAAAAGTCTGCTAGAACTGATACATGAATTCAGCAAAGTCGCAGGATACAAAATCAATGTACAGAAATCAGTTGCATTCTTATACACTAATAATGAAGCAACAGAAAGACAAATAAAGAAACTGATCCCATTCACAATTGCACCAAGAAGCATAAAATACCTAGGAATAAACCTAACCAAAGATGTAAAAGATCTGTATGCAGAAAACTATAGAAATCTTATGAAGGAAATTGAAGAAGATACAAAGAAATGGAAAAACATTCCATGCTCATGGATTGGAAGAATAAATATTGTTAAAATGTCAATACTACCCAAAGCAATCTACACATTCAATGCAATCCCAATCAAAATTGCACTAGCATTCTTCTTGAAGCTAGAACAAACAATCCTGAAATTTGTATGGAACCACAAAAGATCCCGAATAGCCAAAGTACTTTTGAAGTAGACCAAAGTGGGAGGCATCACAGTCCCAAACTTTAGCCTCTACTACAAAGCTGTAATCATCAAGACAGCATGGTATTGGCACAAAAACAGACATATAGACCAATGGAATAGAATAGAAACCCCAGAACTAGACCCACAAACGTATGGCCAACTAATCTTTGACAAAGCAGGAAAGAATATCCAATGGAAAAAAAGACAGTCTCTTTAACAAATGGTGCTGGGAGAACTGGACAGCAACATGCAGAAGGATGAAACTAGACCACTTTCTTACACCATTCACAAAAATAAACTCAAAATGGATAAAGGACCTGAATGTGAGACAGGAAACCATCAAAACCCTAGAGGAGAAGCAGGAAAAGACCTCTCTGACCTCAGCCGTAGCAATCTCTTACTCGACACATCCCCAAAGGCAAGGGAATTAAAAGCAAAAATGAACTATTGGGACCTCATGAAGATAAAAAGCTTCTGCACTTCAAAGGAAACAGTCAACAAAACTAAAAGGCCACCAACAGAATGGGAAAAGGTATTTGCAAATGACATATCGGACAAGGGCTAGTATCCAAAGTCTATAAAGAGCTCACCAAACTCCACACCCAAAAAACAAATAATCCAGTGAAGTAATGAGCAGAAAACATGAATAGACACTTCTCTAAAGAAGACATCCGGATGGCCAACAAGCACATGAAAAGATGCTCAACATCACTTCTCATCAGGGAAATACAAATCAAAACCACACTCAGATATCACCTCACGCCAGTCAGAGTGGCCAAAATGAACAAATCAGGAGACTATAGATGCTGGAGAGGATGTGGAGAAACAGGAACCCTCTTGCACTGTTGGTGGGAAAGCAAACTGGTGCAGCCGCTCTGGAAAACAGTGTGGATGTTCCTCAAAAAATTAAAAATAGATCTACCCTATGACCCAGCAATAGCACTGCTAGGAATTTACCCAAGGGATAAAGGAGTGCTGATGCATAGGGGCACTTGTACCCCAATGTTTATAGCAGCACTTTCAACAATAGCCAAATTATGGAAAGAGGCTAAATGTCCATGAACTGATGAATGGATAAAGAAATTGTGGTTTATATACACAATGGAATACTACATGGCAATGAGACAGAATGAAATCTGGCCTTTTGTAGCAACGTGGATGGAACTGGAGTGTTATGCTAAGTGAAATAAGTCATACAGAGAAAGACAGATACCATATGGTTTCACTCTTATGTGGATCCTAAGAAACTTAACAGAAGACCATGGAGGAGGGGAAGAAAAAGAAAAAAGAGGTTAGAGAGGGAGGAAGCCAAAACATAAGAGACTCCTAAAAACTGAGAACAAACTGAGGGTTGAGGGGGGGTGGGAGGGAGGGGAAGGTGGGTGATTGGTATTGAAGGCACCTGTTGGAATGAGCACTGGGTGTTGTATGGAAACCAATTTGACAATAAATTTCATATTAAAAAAATAAAAATTAAAATAAAATAAAATAAAATAAAAATACTATTAAAATGTAGAAACGCTAAACATAATATACACTCAAACTTATTTATGTTAAATTCAACTAGCTTCAGTGAGACTGATCAGAACCCTTTAGAGTTTACAGAAGTGAGTTAAGATTTCCTCTTCTTTCCAACAGGGAAGAATAGTATCTCCCAGGGAAGGATTATGTTCTCTCTTTAGTTTCTTTATCTCATTTGGAGAAGTCTTTCACAGAGCAATGAGTAGGATTCCTATTTCCACAAATAGAGGGTTGGTCTGGAATGTCTAATGATCCTACTTGTCAGCAGGTCTTAGAAAGCAGTTCTTTTCATCTTCAAATAAAAATGTCTCTATGAAAGTCTGAGGTAGGATTACTGATAAGCTGGCACATCCTAGTTAGAAGCTATTCCTCAATTGGTAGGTTTTCCTCTAATTATCTCTGTGGTACAGGACTATTAAATAAATCAACTGAGACAGCAAGGCATTATACAATTTGGTAAGAGCCACGTTCTGTTTCCCAGGAGTCCCGAGGGGCTCTGGCAGGGGGAATGTGGAGGGCAGCTAGGGTCCACAGAAGATGGAGAGTCCTGAAGGGGAGCTCTTGTCCCCTAAGAACTGCGGGGAAACATCCAAGGGAAGCACCACTAGGCAGAAGCCAGCTTGGAGGTCCTCTGTCTCACGCCATCTCAGAGCCAAAATGGTTGCCTCTTGCTTTCCTCAGTTTCCCCCACCAGACATGGCATGGTCTTCACTGATTGATTCAAACTGTCCTAAGCTTTAGTGTTTTCTGGCACCAATCCCTTAATTATAGTAAAGTGATTTTAGTGTTGGAAGATATAGTAAAGCAGCCAATTAATTTTTTTGTCAGTTCTATTCAGAGTGGGGAAAGAAAATTAACATGACCTCATTCTCAGACTAAAATCAGGGAATACAAATTGAGATTATTCAGACTCAGATATAGATGTTTTTTGCCAAAGGCTATGTAAAGTTTTATTAGGGTAACGGTTTTTAAAAAACAAATTAGTCTTTAAAAAGAAGCCAATGATTGGGGTGCCTCAGTGACTAAGTCCGTTGAGAATCGGACCCTTGATTTCTGCTCAGGTCATGATCTCACAGTGGTTCATGAGATTGAGCCCTGCATCAGGCTCTGTGCTGACAGCTTGGAGCCTGCTTGGGGTGTTCGTTCTCTCTCTCTCTCTCTCTCTCTCTCTCTCTCTCTCTCTCTGCCTCTTCCCTGCTCATGCTCTGTCAAAAATTAGACTAAAAAAAGAAGAAGAAGAAGAAGCCAATGATCATGGATAATATATAGCTGGGGAGAAAACGAAAAAAGGAAAAGTGAAGTAGCAACTTTCTCCCAACTAGAGCTAAGAACAGGGTGGAAGAGAAGTTAAGGAAGGGCCAGTAAGTACTTTACTTCAAATTCTCTAGCTTTTGGTTTCATTGTTAAAGATTTATTGTTTATTTCTCAGAAAATCTAGACGAATTTATTTTAACTTGGCCAGGTCCTTTAGTGACACGCTTTATGAATATTCAGCAACCACTCTTCATTACCAAACCTGAAATTTCTGCTGGCCGCATTAGTTAGCATTGGTTTCTACGTTTAGGAAGACTCCTGCTCTATTCACAGTTCTGCAGTGTGGTTATTGTGCTGCTCAGAATTATTCTTTTTCTTCCAGTGCTTTTCACAAACAAATACTATTATTTCGCTAACGACTCTTTGGGAGAGACACCTGGATTTTGGATGAATCACTAGCTCTTAAGTGACTGGAGGAGTGTGAGATATGCTCACACAGGCTGGAAGCAGGTACCCCTAAGGAGGGCATTCAACTTTCATACAATCTTCAAAGCTTTTGACTGTCAACTTAGTACACATGATGTGTTACATTTTCCCAACCTTACTTTGGAGGATCCTTCTTTGGATAATCACGTTTCCTTCAAAGGGAGAAGTTGCTCAGAGAACACAGATGGTTCTGGCACTCTTCTTAAAACTTCTGAGCCAAGCTAAAGACTGTTTATTTAGGGACATTAATTTCAAACTTAATCTCAGTGTTTTGCTCATAGCAACACTCAAGAAATGGTTCCCATTTTCCGTTTAAAAGGATATGACCACAAAATTTGGGGCACCTGGGTGACTCAGTCAGTTGAGCGTCCAGCTTCGGCTCAGGTCATCTCACAGTTTGTGGGTGCAAGCCCCACGTCGGGCTCTGTGCTGACAGCTTAGAGCCTGGAGCCTGCTTCTAATTCTGTGTCTCCCTCTCTCTCTGCTCCTCCCCCCCTCATGCTCTGTCTCGCTCGCTCTCTCTCCTTCAAAAATAAAAACATTAAAAAAAATTTTTAAAGGATACCACCATAAAATTCATAAAAACAATCTATCCTTCCATAGTGTCTTCTCAAAGAAGCTTTCTTTCATGAGTCTACAAAGACTTCCTACCACCTTTCTAACTATGAAGAATTACAAAGAAGATATTTTATCAGTGTATTTAGATTTTACTTTTGTTGATATCACTGACAAATGATGGTCATAATACCTACGTTAAGTAAATTTTGAATGCTTAAAATTGACACCATAGAGTGTGTCTAGATTCCATAACTTTTATTTGCACTGGGAAATAAGGAAATTAATTTGACTCACTTAATTACAGTATCCACTTTACTGTGGTGGTCTGGAACCAAATCTGCAATATGCTGAAGAATATTAATCTATTTAAATCTTATAAATTCTATAGATTATACACAACTGTTATCTCCAATTTATAGATGAGGAATCCAAGATTTGGAGAGGTTAAAGGCATTCCTGAGGTCACAATTTACACTTAGAACTGGGATTAAAACCCAAATGTCTCTGCTCAAAAATCCCCTAACTACTCTAGATCACAGCCTCCTTATTTCAGAATAAAAACATCCTGCACCTAACGTTGAAAATCAAGTAGTTCATCTCTAGAAGGAGAAATAATAATACCAATCTTTATTGTTACGATCTGTTATAGCTGCAAAGTACTTTCAGGCTAATGACATCGGATTATCTCAAAAACAACTTTAGCAACAAGTTTGAATATCCCCATTTTATACATGAAGAAGCCGATTTCCAATAACTTGAAAAGATTCTCTCAGGGGGTATATAAATGGTCAGTGGCAGAAGCAAGATCTCCATCCCATCTCATTGTGTGGGTCCCACCACCCGTTAATGCTATTCTAGGCAGAAAATGGTGATGGGCCATGTTTTCTGGGAGATGCTGCCATTTTCTTGAAAGAAATTCTGGTGTGACAAGAACACTTTCCCAGAGGAAAGAGAGATTTGCAGAAGTATTTGAATTTACCTTCCTGCCCTGAATCAGCCCCAGAACCAGAATAATCTAGCCCATTTGTCAACAGCAATTGGTTTCAATGCAGACATGTGATTAAGGTATCCTTGGGGAAAGGGACTGTGAAAACCTGAAGCACTGTATAAACTAAAATACACAAAATTGTATTTTATTCACTGAAACGGTTTTTAAATATTTAAACCTTAACATTCTGTACTAAGGTGGTCCTCACTGGTGCCAATAATAGCTAAATTTAGTTTAAAACTACTTTTCACTTTGAGAAGAGTTGTGTGGTATAATTCTCTTCATGTGTGTGACTTAGCCAGCTAACAGTGCAAGAGGGAAGGTGAATCCTTTCATCTCCCATTCAACCCTCACCTCCAATCATTGCAGAGTCTTTGTGCATGCCCTTTTTTTAGTATATTTTTTTAAGCTTATTTATTCAGAGACAGAGTTCACACAAGTGGCAGGATGGAGGGCGGGAGGCAGAGACAAGAAGAGAAAATTCCAACTGCGCCTGTGGAGTCCAGACGGGGTGGGGGGCTCAAATTCAACCAAGAGATCATGACCCTAACAGAAATAGAGTCTAATGCTTAACTGACTGAGTCACCCAGGTGACCCTTTATACATGCATTTTAATTTTTATTCCACCAACCCCTAACCTCTGTTCAGTTTTGAGGGAACCGTATGAAAATATGGTCTTCATGAAGCTTCAACTATGTTGTGATATTTTTCTTAGTTGAATGTCAATATTAATTATAATTTTCTAAATATTTATAAATTACTAAAGGAGGAGAATTGGCCAAAAATATGCTAGGTAGCAAGGGAATAACATCCTTAAGAATCCACCATCATCCTCAAATAACATGTATTGAACATTGGCTAGGTACGAAGCTAGCTGGCTATATATATGACTCTATGCACTCTTCACAATAGATCTATGAAGTAAGTGGGTCTTCTAATCTCCACTTCCCAAATGTGAAAAGTAGGGCACAGAAAGATCAGGTAATTTTCCAAAGGTCACATAGACAGTGAGAGAGCTAGGTTTCAAGTCCCAGCTACCTGGTTTTAGAGCATGTACGCTTTACTCTATGTACAATATTGAGAGACAAATATAAAACCCTTTGAGACCTAAAAAAGAAAATCTTTTTCTCAGGAAAAATGAAAAGTAAAATTGAAGAGTTGGAGGCAATATAAAAAACAATTTTCTTTCTTCCAACTGAAAATAAAATCCATTAAAACGAGGTAGACATTAATCAAATGTGAATTAAGTTACACATGCAGGAAAAGTGTCAGAATTAAGTCAGAAAATGTTAAGTGAAAAAGTTTTATATTAGTGCAGAGCCCAAGATCTGAATTTACGTAAACTCAACTTTATCACTAATGCACGCAAGATAACAGGGTTCAAGTCCTTTACGCCAAGCCTACACGTAGCCAGCACTTGCCAAGGTTTATTCCAGCTTCAGATCCTTCATTTCAGAAGTGCAGTTTGGATTGGATAATCTCCACAAATCTCTTTCTGCTTCTGGGATGTGGTCAGTGCCTTAATACTTGCTTTGTATTTTCTCCATGCCGAGCACAGGGCTGGGTTCTGTGGAGATACACGCAAGCAAAGGCGTGATCCCATGCCTTCCGGGAGGGGCCCCTGGTCCTCACTAGTGACAGGCGAAATTCCTGAAAACCTGAATCCTCAGGTGGGTGGCACCTGCTGCCAGCACCCTTGACACTGAAATTGAGCACCTCTGACTCACGATTATTAGACACTGTTAGACTTTTGCTACTGTCAGAACGTTTATAAAAGAGTTTACAAAATTTTTTTTAATGTTTATTGTTGAGAGCGAGCGAACGAGCGCAGGAGAGGGCAGAGAGAGAGGGAGGCACAGAATCTAAAGTAGGGTCCAGGCTCTGAGCTTTCAGCACAGAGCCTGATGGGGGGGGGGGGGGGCTCGAACTCCCGAACCATGAGATCATGACCTGAGCCAAAGTCGGGCGCTCAACTGCCTGAGCCACCCAGGCACCCCAAGTGTTTGTAAAAGAGTTTTAAAGAGTACCGGGAGCTCATAAAATGATTAGGAATTTGGGATGAAGTGCTTACTTTTTCCTCTAAAGAATTTTGGAGTTAGTTGTTATGGGAGAGACTCTGAGCTGTCCCATGATATCCATCCTTTGTTTTCCTGATAAATAAAACCATCAGTTTTAGCTGGTCACACAAACATCCAAAATACTATGCATTCCCCCAGCCTACCTTACAGGTAGGCATGGCGTAGGACTAAAATTGGCAGTGGGTTGTAATATAATTGCTGCGACTTCTGAAAAATATTCTTGGAGGGAAGGATCAGTACTTTGATGCCTCTCCCTTTCTGCTGGCTGGAATATAGGTGCAATGACCAGAGTTTAAGCAGCCATTTTGGACCATGAAATAGAAACCAGATGCTGAGGATAAGGAGCAATGAGATAAGGGAGTCAAGGTCTCTGATGACCATAAAATTACTTTTGCCAAGTGTTACAGCTGCCTTCAGCTTTTAATGTCTGTAAGAAAGAAACTTTCTGGGGGCGCCTGGGTGGCGCAGTCGGTTAAGCGTCCGACTTCAGCCAGGTCACGATCTCGCGGTCCGGGAGTTCGAGCCCCGCGTCGGGCTCTGGGCTGATGGCTCAGAGCCTGGAGCCTGCTTCCGATTCTGTGTCTCCCTCTCTCTCTGCCCCTCCCCCGTTCATGCTCTGTCTCTCTCTGTCCCAAAAATAAATAAAAACGTTGAAGAAAGAAACTTTCTGTATTTCTAAGATTTCTATGATTCTAGCTTTTTTAGCTTCCCATATATAAATGATATCATACTGTATTTCTCACTCTCAGGCTTATCTCACTTAGCATAATGCCTCAACTTCCATCCGTGTCCTCACAAATGGAAGAATTTCCATTTCTGGTGGCTGAATTTTTTTCCACATCTTTATCCATTCATCTGTTGACACTTACATTGCTTCCATATCTTGACTGTTATGGAGAAGGCTGCACTGAACATGGGACCACAGATCTCTTTCAGATTGTGTTTTCATTTCCTTTCAAAACATAACCAGAAGCACAATCGCCAGATCATACAATAGTTCTTTTATCAATTTCTTGAGGAACCTTCATACCGTCTGCCGTAGTGGCTGCACCAGTTTGCATTCCTACCAGTGCACAGGGTTCCCCTTTGTCCACAAGTTTGCCAACACTTGTTCTTCTGTCTTTTTGATGATAGCCATTCTAACAGTGTGAGGTGAGGTCTTGTGGTTTTCATTTGCATATTCCTGATTAGAGATTTTGAGTATCTTTTCATGGACCTTTTGGCCATTTGTAGGTCTTCTTTGGAAAAATGTTTATTCCTCTGCCCATTTTTTTTTTTTTATTTTGAGAGAAAAGGACAAAGTGAGCAGGGGAGGGGCAGAGAGAGAAGGAAAGAGAGAATCCCAAGCAGGCTCTGCACTGTTAGCATGGAGCCTCATGCAGGACTCCAACTCCCAAACTGCTGAAATCAAGAGCTGAACACTTAACAGACTGAGCCACCCAGGTGTCCCATCCTCTGCCCACTTTTTAAATTGTACATTTTTTTTCTTATCAAGTTGTGAGTTCCTTATAGATTTTAGATATTAACCCCTCATCAGATTATATGATTTGCAAATATTTTCTCCCCTTCTGTAGATTGCATTTTGCTGATGGTTTCCTTTGCTGTGCAGAAGACTTAGTTTGATCATTATCCTTTTAATATGCAATTGAATTTAGTTTGCTAATATTTTGTCAGTTTTTGTACCTACATTCATTAGGGATATTCGCCTATACTTTTGTTTTCTTGCAGTGTCCTTATCTGGTTTTGGTATCAGAGTAATGCTAGCCTTGTAAAAGGAGTTGGGCGTATTCCCTCCTCAACTTTTTGAAACACTTTAAGGCGGCTTGGAATGAATTCTTTAAATGTTTGGTAGAATTCACCAGTGAAACCATCTGGTCCTGGGCTTTTCTAGAAGCTAGAAAGTTTTTGATTACTGATTTATTCACCTTACTCCTGTTGATCTGTTTGGAGTTTTGGTTTCTTCATGACTCAGCCTTGGCAGGTCATAGATCTCTAGGGAGTTGTCCATTTCTTCTATGTCATCTAATTTGTTGCCATAGAATTGTTCACAGTAAACTCTTCTGATCTTTCTAGAGTTGTGGTAGGAGTTGTCGTGTCTCCTCTTCCATTTCTAATGTTGACTCTTGGTTTGTGTAGCTAAATGTTTTTCAATTTTATTTTTTTATTTTTTCAAATAACCAGCTCTTAGTTTTATTCATCTTTGTTTTACTGTTTTTCTTTTTAATGTTTATTTTTGAGAGAGAGAGAGAGAAAGAGCACAAGCAGGAGAGGGGAAGACACACACACACGCGCACACACACACACACACACACACACACACACACACACACACAGAATCTGAAGCAGGCTCCAGGCCCTGAGCTGTCAGCACACAGCCCAACCTGCACTCAGACTCACAAATCGTGAGATCATGACCTGAGCTGAAGTTGGACACTTAATCAACTGAGCCACCCAGGCACCCCTGGTCTCTTTTTTAAAGTAGATCTACTGAGGTATAACTGACCTACAACAAATTGCACATGCTTACATCATACAATTTGATAGTTTTTAACCCATGGAAACCTCACAACAATCAAGATAATGAACATAGCCATCACCATCAAGATTTTCCTTATGCCCCTTTGTAATTGACCCCAGGTCTCCCCACTCCAATTCTTGTCCTTAGGC
This sequence comes from Herpailurus yagouaroundi, assembly GCF_014898765.1. NCBI lineage: Eukaryota > Metazoa > Chordata > Mammalia > Carnivora > Felidae > Herpailurus > Herpailurus yagouaroundi. The sequence continues at coordinate 21,020,248 of NW_024412397.1, forward strand.
AACCAATGGTCTGTTTCTTCACGATTACTTTAAGTTTTCTGAAAGTTTCTACTAATAATCATATAGTTTTCTTCTGTTTGCTTACCCTCAGCATAATTACTTTGAGATTCCTCATGTGGTATGTATCAGTAATTGATTCAGGGGTGCGCAGGTGGCTCAGTCAGTTGAGCATTGATTCTTGATTTCAGCTCAGGTCATGACCCCAGGGTCATGAGATCAAGCCCTGCATCTGGCTACACACTCAGCATGGCGTCTGCTTGGGATTCCCTGTTCCTCTGCCCCTCTCCCCTACTTGTCCTAAAATTAAAGTAGTTGCTCTAAAATTAGAGATTTTGAGTATCTCTCATGCTCATGCTCTAAAATTAAAGTAGTTGATTCATTTTCATGGGGCGGGGGCAGTGACATATCTGCTCAGATCCTTGTTGTTTACTTCCTTCTGCTATCTTTGGGCTTATTCTTTCTGGGTTTCCTTGAGGTATAAAGTTAGGTTGTTTGATATCTGTCGCTTTCTGGGAGTTTATTCTATTAACTTCCCTCTTAGAACTTCTGCAGAATCCCATGTTTTCAGGTGTTGTGTTTCTATTTTAAGATTTTTATTTCCCTTTTGATTTTTTTTCTTCGACCCATTGTTTGTTCAGTAGTGTGCTAAGTTTCCCCATGCTTATAAGTTTTCCAACCTTCTTCCAGTTATTGGTTTCTAGTTTCATATCACAGTGGTCAGAAAAGATACTTGGTATAATACCCCCAGGGCCTGTATTTGTTTTACTATCATTTCTGCCTTTGAGAATACCTCTTGTTGGTTAGTACCCCAATCTCATTGGCTTCCTTTCTTAACCAAGGCATATAAAGGTGTTAATATCTGTGCTAGACGAGGACTAAAAGATCTCCAGGATCCCAATAAACCAACCAAAGCTTTTAATTCTTTTGCCATTACAGGGATTGGGAAGGCTTATATTTTATCAGTGACTGCCTCTGGCATTGCTTTGGTCTTACCTAACCACATGACTCATGGGCACATTACTGATTGACCTAGCCCTTGATTCTATCAGTATTTACCTTCCAGTCTCCTAAGTACACTTGTAATGCCGCAGTTGCTGAAGACAAGGAAGGTAAATCACCACAAGTTAATACAGCATCTATAGAATAAAGCACCATCTCCTCTAACAACATCCATTTTTCCAAATCTCTGGGTACCATCCTATGACAAATGGTGGGACTATGGAACATCTGGAAGGTTCATGGTTTCCTGTTCCACATGAAAGCAGATTGGTTTTGGGATTTGAGTTCTAATGGAATGCTGTAAAGGGCATTAGCTAGGTCCAGTACATAATGATAGAAAAATTCATGGTATCCATTAAGACCTAACAATAAGACTATCAGGCACCTGTAGGTTGGATGGGTGGAGTAACTTTATTGAGTTCGCTAGAACCTATTGTCATTTGCCAGGTCCCATTAGAGTTCTTTATAGGCCCAGCCTGACTATTGAATGAGCTTTGAGCAGATCTACCCTAACCTTTTCTAATTCTCTAATGGTGGTGGTTATCTCATTATGGCCCTCAGGTAGTTTACATTGTTTTTGTTTATTACTTTCCAGGGGATAGCAACTGTATAGACTCCCATTTTGCAGGAGTCCTGAGAACAGGTTTCATTATTCGAGTATGTAACCTAGTTCACCTGTTTTTAAATATAATTTATTGTCAAGTTAGCTAATATACAGTGTGCTCTTGGTTTTGAGGGTAGATTCCCGTGATTCATCGCTCACATACAACATCCAGTGCTTATCCCAGCAACTGCCCTCCTCATGCCCATCACCTATTTTCCCCTCTCCCCCACCGTCCCCCCCCCCACCTGCTGTCAACCATAAGAGACCTTTAAATACAGAGAACAAAGTTCACCTGTTCTTGTAATTAGATCCAGATCCTAGAAAACATCTACACCCAAATTCTACTCAGGAATGGGGAAATACACACTAAAAAACAGCAGGAAGGAAGCCTGCCCATTTGTAGATAAAGACTAATTTGTCTGACCTTGATAATCTGTCCCCCATTAGCATTAATGGCTTCACTGTCTCTCCCCAAAGTTTGAGAGGTTTCCACAGATAAGTGTGCATCTAGCTCTAGCATCTATCAGAGCAAGTACAGGCTGCCCACCAGCACAAGACCAATAAACGACCACTTCAACATGGGTCCCCCCCCGACACACACTAGAGGGCAATGTTGGCCTAACCCCGTATCTCTAGGGTGGGGGGGGGGGGTAGGGGGTATCCACCTCTGAAATTCCTCCATTAATGGAGAGGCACTTGGCGACACACCTGGCTTTGAGCCTTTCTTCAAGGGAGTGAACTGCTTTGCCTTAGCACCTTCCACGTGCTTGGCGAGACTAGATTGGGTTGTCTATATTTTCCCTCTGGGTTCCAGATATTACATCTTGCCATAATTGTTTATGAGGGAACTTGGTGGGTCTACTTTCTGCCATTTTATCGTTGGCAGGATCCTTTGTTTCTCCCCATTTTCAACCCGTTTCCCTCAGGACAGATTATTTCGGTTTCATTTAGTCAGCCATCATAACAGCTACTATAGCAATGGGCCGATTAACCATAGGGGCAAGAACAGATACTAAAGTCTCCTACCATGGCCCCAGGGCTAACTGTAAGATATGGTCTTTCCTACCAGAGGAAAATAATTCTTTGTCTGGGCCTCTAAAATGCTGGGCAATGGCATGTTTTATTCCTAGTTCACCTATAATTTCTTATAGTTCTCCCTTAAAGGTCCAGCATAGAAGAGCAGGGGCAATATCCTCTTTATTTAAGCCAGGTTATGGTAATGTTGGTATTTATCCAATCAAATTAGCTAAGCACCTAGATTCTCACCCATGCCTGCATCATCTTTGTCACAAAGCAGGTTGAGCAGTGACTGAGGCCATTTTGACATCTCAAACCCACTTAGCATATCTCCCCCAGTATTCCACCGTCGTAACACCCAAGCAGCCAACCTTCCAAGCCCATTTGCTTAAAGCAGCTGGTTAGCTCCACTAATTCAGCAGAATAGTCCCTCATAGTTATTTTCTCACTAGTGGGAACTTCTTATCATCCCCAGGCTCACAAGTGGCCTGGGTCTTTGAATCAGAAGGTGTGCCCATACATCATTTTGCTCCTCCATGATAGGTACTCATCAGAGGAGTCATTATCTCAGGGATCGCATGATTTAGGATCCCACTTCTCTTGGGATACAGTTCCCACTTTAGCGTGCAACAATCTGTGCCCGTGCATCTTTGCCATCTTAAATGCCATAGTTTCCAAGCATTCTTCCTGCTGTTGGATTCTTTTGGACATAATGTCCATATTAGAGGAACAGGGGTTCCTATATCCTTTTCCAAAGCCCCACTTCTAAAAACACACTTCACTGATTTGTTCCAATTCTCTCCTTACTAGTAATTCCTTTTCCCTGGCATCTAATAATGCACAGATCAATGGCCAAACTACTACCGCAATAGCTTATTCACTTTCCCATCTCCATTTCCTTCCTCTCCTCCCACCCCTACTGTTTCAGATATGATATCTAACAATGCCTTGGGCTTTTGGCTGGCAGGGGGCAGGGATAGGGTGCATTCCTGTTTGCACTGGTCTGAAATGCTCCAAAAACCTGGTAAGTTGCGCCACATGGGGGTGGCTGGCCAACCTGGGATTTCTCCCACAAACAATGGGCTTTCCCCTGTACCCAGGCTTTGGTTTTCAGTCTCCCAGCTGACTTGCCCATTGTTAGAAGGTGGAGGAAGGTCAGTAGCCCAAAGAGAAGGCACTCTGAGACTGAAAACTGAAGCAAACCTCTCTATACCATTTACAGGATTTTATTCAAGGTGACTTACCGACAGTGGGGAATCAGGCAGAAAATGACTCACTGTAACTGCAGAGCTATCTTCTACCCCTATTCTCCACCGAGTCCAGCCCTTAATCCCGAGTTTTTATAGAGCAAGGGGCATGGTGGGGCGGTCACAGGGTAGTTACCTAAAGTGGTACCATCTGTGTGCACCAGAGGCTCTCTGCTGGTTATCTAAAGTGGAGCCTTCTGTGTGCCACTTTAGGAACGATCAAACTCCGAACAAGCCTTCCCACATTCCAGACAGGTTATACCTTAATTTCCACAGGGCATGGAACACATAGGGGAAGTCACTGAACAGGCCAGAACAAGATGGAGGGCCAAAGATGGAGTCAGATGGAACTATAGTTCCAAAATTCAGTCTTTTGAAACTGCACAATATCAGAGTGACTGGCTTAAATAGTGTACCTGTTGAAAGGCTTCCCTAAAATACTGTGGATGTCATCATAGAGCAGGGCTACCTATTACAACAGATTTTCAGTATAGATAAATGGGCTTTGGGGGGAAGAAAATGCCCATTAGGACATATTCCAGTAAAGCTTCTAAAGCAGTTAATTACACTCTAATTTAGTGAAGCGTATTTGAAAGCTTAACATTTAATCCTACATAAAGTTACTTTGCATTTAAGAACAAATGATACTCTCACAAAAGTCTATGCACAGAAGTTTTATATCGAGAAGCTTCCTGACTAACTTAAAATATGTCACGATAGGGGCACCTGGGTGGCTCAGTCGGTTGGGCGTCCGACATTGGCTCAGGTAATGATCTCACAGTTTGTGGGTTCGAGCCCCACATTGGGCTCCATGCTGACAGCTCAGAGCCTGGACCCTGCTTCAGATTCTGTGTCTCCCACTCTCTCTGTCACTCCACTGCTCACACACACTGTCTCTCTCTCTCTCTCTCTCTCTCTCTCTCTCTTTCTAAAACATAATTAAACATTAAAAATTTTTTAAAAATAAAATATGTCACAATCGACCAAGTGTGGTGAATAAATTTTTGAAATAATAAATATTAGACTTCTATATGGTTTTAATATTTGTTGAATAAACCACTAAAACTGGGTGATTACTTATTTATTGACTATGCACACTTAGTATTTTCATAGTACTTTGTAAAATTTTTGTTCGAGATGTGTATTTTAATTTGTGAAGATATTTCCCACAACTCTGTTTACTATTTTAATATTTTATTAAACTTTTTAAAACTGAAAGTCTAAAGCAAAAAACAAGAACCAAAGAGTTCATTCACATCATTAGTCACAAGCCCAGAAATCTAATGATCTCAGATAACTTTAATTGCAATATCCTCCACCCCAATATTTAACATGGGAAATCCATTGCTAAGATTCTCCTTAAACGTAAAGAAGCTATCCTTTCCATATTACCATACTGCATTCTGTATTATCTCTAAAAGTAAGGGAAGTAAACAACAGCTCTTATTACAACTTAGCATGTCTTCTAGAATACAAAAATTTTTTTTTTTTTTTTTTAGTTAGCAGTAAATTTATTTTAGGTCTTTTTAAAAATACTTTTTTTAACTTTTATATCAAAAAGTTTAAGTCATATCAGAAAGTACATTTAAACCTAGTGCTTTTAGTCTTTCTTCTTCATAAGCTTTTAAATCAAAAATGCAATAGAAATGACTTGGGTTAAGATTGCCTGGGGGAAAACGCATGCACACTTACTCCCTTATGTTTATTAATCTTATCTAGAGCTTTATGATTTTTTTTCTAAAATTTATATAACAACTTTCATCATTTTTTTTCTTTTTTCTGTTAAACAGAGGAAGAGATAGAGAGCAGGGGAGGGGCAGAGAGAGAGAGAGAGGGAGAGAGAGAATCCCAAGCAGGCTCTGTGCCATCATCCTGCTCAGTCTCACCACCATGAGATCATGACCCGAGACAAAAATCAAGAGTTAGATGCTTAACTGACTGAGCCACCCAGGCATCCTGACTTTCATCATTCTTGAATTGTATTATCAAATGATATTTGTGGTATAAAAAATATATATTCTTTAAAGACTCAAATTTGGGGGCGCCTGGGTGGCTCAGTTGGTTAAGCATTGGACTTCAGCTCAGATCACGATCTCGTAGTTCATGGGTTTGAGCCCCGTATCGGGCTCTGCAATGACAGCTCTGGAGCCTGCTTCAGATGCTGTGTCTCCTTCTCTGTCTCTCTCTCAAAAGTTAATAAACATTAAATAAATAAATAAATAAATACTCAAATTTTTACATTTCTTGGTGTCTGAAAAATAATACTAGTTGTCCATATATAACAATTTTGTAAGGAATGACTGTATTTCTGATCTTTCTTTTGTGGAGTCTAATTACTCAGTAAGGCCTCAAAGTCATGCTAATTTACATGACTTATTGTTGCCTGCGGCAACTCAACCTAGAATGATAGAGAACACAAAGTCTTTTGCTTTAGGGAAACAAAACAATGCTTTTAGAACTTTTAATGGTGCACAAAAGACAAGCAGAAGTTGGAAGCTGGATACCAAGGCTTTAGTGGCTTGGGTATAGGCTATGGGCTGAGTCTTTGGGTAGGAGCCCCCTTGTCTGGAACACTCTTCCATTTTTGTAGAGTTTGGAGGTTGGGGGTGGAATGGGCAGGTTAATTTAACTCTAAAGTCTTTCCCAGAAGGAAACATGTATGCTTTCAGTGAGTATTAAACACTCAGAATATAAATAACATTGAATAAGTCTTGTGTTTCATAGCAAAATACAAGCAATGTGCCCTCAAACTTGTAGTACAAAATACAAATTTTGTAAGTAATAATTTATAGTAGTTTGGAGACTAAGCAAAATATCAAATATGGAAAATAATATTGACAATATCAGTGAAACTTCAGAAATATAAAATACATCACTTGTTACATTTGAAGTGTTCCTAAGTGTGCTTTTGATTTTAAATCTATTAAACCCCCTTAACCCTCTCATTTTCTATTTAATGATCTCTATGTAAGTCCAAATTTTCATCCTTTTTCAACTTTTAGTCCTTCTCCAAAATCTTCCTTGATTATTCCTAACTTCACTGACTTCTTTTCTGAATTTCCCAAGAGAAATGCCTCTGTACTGACCAATAGGTATTTAAAAACTCTTGCTCATTAACCACTTTAGTTTTTTAAGTTTATTTGTTTTTTTTTTTAAGTTTTTTTTTTCAACGTTTATTTTTGGGACAGAGAGAGACAGAGCATGAACGGGGGAGGGGCAGAGAGAGAGGGAGACTCAGAATCGGAAACAGGCTCCAGGCTCTGAGCCATCAGCCCAGAGCCTGACACGGGGCTCGAACTCACAGACCGCGAGATCGTGACCTGGCTGAAGTCGGACGCTTAACCGACTGCGCCACCCAGGCACCCCTATTTATTTGTTTTGAGAGAGAAAGAGAGCGAGCAGGGAAAGGGCAGGGAGAGGGAGAGAGAGAAACCTAAGCAGGCTCTGTGCTGTCAGACAGAGCTTGATGTGGGGCTCGAACCCATGAACCGTGAGCTCATGACGTGAGTTGAACCAAGAGTTGGACACTTACCCAACTGAGCCACCCAGTCCCCCGACTCATTAACCACGTTAGTTGAACATTTCCTTCTCCCTACTGGAATATAAATGCTGAAAATAGGGAAGTTATGAGATTAGAAAATAATCAATAGCTAGGTAGTAAATATTGGCTTCAGAACCAACAGGCAGAGATCTAAGTAGAGCAGCATCCTCCTGGCAGCCTCTTCAGCAGTTGAAACCACTATTTGTGGAGAATAAAGTTGGTTGTATGGGAGGGATGGAAAGAAAACACTGGGCCCCAGCCTGAATGAATCAATCAGCCTCAGTTGAAAAAAAAAAAAATGTTTTCCAATCATTTGAACACTGGAGGGCCCAAGACTGAGTCATTACCATATGGGAATATAGCAAATGAGTGGAGGGGGAGGAGCAAGCTCTCATGAAGCCAAATGCTTTGCAACCCATTGGCAGGAAGAGAGAACACCTGGACATGCCTCCTTTGGGGTAAGGGTGTTGCTCTGGCTTGAGGAGAGCTAAGGGCTCAAAAGTTCTCTTCAATGATAACTTCATGGTCCAGTGTTGTTATTTCAGTTGTCTCCATGGAGGATGGAGACACCTTGGCAGAGGAGCTTTGGGTGGCCGCAGGGGTAGAAGATCCAGGCAGGGTTGATGAGGTAGGAGATGGGGTAGAATCAGGGATGCAGGTGACATGATTCGACTTTCCATCTGCATGAATGATGATAGTGGTACTGTTGGTGTGCTTGCCAAAGTGGACAAAATATAAGACCAGAATAACAAGGGTTGTGGCAATTAGACAGGCCAAGAGACACACCAGAAATGTTTTCCAGAGTGACCACGGTTTTGCTGTAACCTGCAATGAAGTATGAAAAATATTTCAGCAAATTACATAGAAGTGACTTAGGTAATTGATTTCAATTACTCCACATGCTATAATTTAAAGTAGTTTATCAGCTGTCTCTTAGCGGTTTCTTTCATTCCTTCTCTCTCTCTCTCTCTCTCTCTCTCTCTCTCTCTCTCTCTCTCACACACACACACACACACACACACACACACACACACACAGAGCCCTTGTTTTCAAGTCCATGAGGACAAAATGTCCCTTCTAAGTTACTCCTCTGTACTAAAGCAATAGGGCATCATCTCAAATGCCTTATCACATCATCTCAAATGCCGTCTCAATCACTGTTAAGTAATTATCAGCTACTCAAGTTATTTTACATCACTCAAAGTTACCTTTGACTGATGGACAATGGCAGGTATTCTTTTGCTCATTGTTTGTGATCTCCTATTTTCATATTACGTGTTGAAATTTTATAATTACAAAAATATTTTTTAATTACATTTTTATCTCTTAAACATACATAAGAGGACTCTCATTGAGCTTGGAAAGACATCAAAATACAAAACTTATTAACTCTGGTATGGTGCAGGGTCTTAAATGAATAGAAGGGAGCCCTAATAAACTATTGGGGGCCATGAGTCCCAGGTGTCGCCAGGAGCTTGTGGAGTGGCAGCACGGAGAAGTGCAGAGTAGCCAAAGGACATGGGGACAGTGAGGCGACAGGAGATCCCAGAAGAGTCTGCAGAGATCCCAGAAATGGGCCTGCCTGCCCCATTTCACCAGTGTTCTCAAGACTACTGAAGATTCCCCTTCCCCCAGGCCCTAAATCTTACCCACTGTGGCTGGAGGGTCACATTGGGCAATGTACAACCACACTGTCTTCCTTCATTCAAACAGTATGGATTTCTGGGCAACTGCAGAGAAAGAATTTTTTAAATTAACAAGCAAACAAACAAATAACTCTTATTGTTAAAGATGAAGAAAGTTTATTTTATCCAGGAACATAAACAAATGAAGCACATATAAATGATGTGAGTCCAATATGTATTAAATGAAGAACCAACCAAGTTCTAGGAGAATCTGAAACTCTAATAAATGGTTTGATGATATGAATTGTACAAATACATTTTTCACATCAAATCAATGAAGAAAAATAAAATGATCGATTCAATAGATGCCCAAGGATCATTTTAACAAATTTCGACATTCAATCCTGATGAAAGCAGACAAACAATGCAAATCTCAAAAATCTAAAAATAAAATAGTAATTTCCAAATGTAACAAGGAATGTTTTCCTCAAAATAATGAGTAACAAACATCATATTTAATGGTAAAGCATCAGGCACATTCCTCTGAAGTCAGGAGAAGTGAAAAAATGTCTCCTACCACCAATATCAGGTAATGTTTTTCTAGAAGTTCTCATAGATATGTATGAATAACAGAAATGTGAAGATAAAATTAACATTATTTGTACATGATATGATTGTCTACAAACAGAATCTCAAATACAACATCTCAAAAGTAATAAGAACTCATCATGTTGGCTCATTATAAAAATATGAAAAATATATGTAACAGCACTTGTTTTGTGTGTGCGTGTGCGTGTGTGTACATGTATTAGCAACCACTATTCGTGTAATAAAGCAACTTAAAATGGCTAAGCATATCAAGTGCCATATGACTTACATAAAGAAAACCACAAAATTTTACTGGGAAGCAAAAAGACAATTTGGGTAAATGTCCTCTTATAAAAAGCTTCAGAGGTACCTGGGCGATTCAGTTGGTTAAGCGTCCAACTTTGGCTCAGGTCATGATCTCTCAGTTTGTGAGTTCAAACCCAGCTCAGAGCCTAGAGCCTGCTTCAGATTCTATGTCTGCCTGTCTCTCTGCCCCTTCCCTGCTCACACTCTGTCTCGCTCTAAAAATAAACATTAAAAATAATAATAAAAAAAAGCTTCAGCAGTATAAGCTGAATTTTAATTAATTCTCCAGAATTTTAATTAATATCTTTATGGGATTTTTTTGAGGAAAAACAAGAAAATTAACAAAAATTTCATGTGGCAAGGGGCGCCTGGGTGGCGCAGTCGGTTAAGCGTCCGACTTCAGCCAGGTCACGATCTCGCGGTCCGTGAGTTCGAGCCCCGCGTCGGGCTCTGGGCTGATGGCTCAGAGCCTGGAGCCTGTTTCCGATTCTGTGTCTCCCTCTCTCTCTGCCCCTCGCCCGTTCATGCTCTGTCTCTCTCTGTCCCAAAAATAAATAAACGTTGAAAAAAAAAATTTTTTTTTTAATTTCATGTGGCAAAATAAAGTAACCAAAAGAATAAAAGTAGATTGGATGGGAGAGGGGAAAAGAAACAAAATATTAGCAGTGAGTTTTTTCTGGGAGGAATCATGGGTGATATTGTTCTGTTTTCTTTTTTATTCTCTATATTTCCCAAATTCTCTAAAATTAGCAAATAAACTCATACGGTCATTGTAAAAAAATTTTTTTCTACCCATCATGCTGGGGAATCTAAGAAGTTATAGATTGTCAGATTGGTAAAAAATGGAAAATCCAAACATTCCTTTTCACTGTCTCAGAAGTCAGTTTTACTGTTTAGCATGGGTTTAGCATGATTATCTAATCATTTGACTTAATGGAATAAATTGCATAGATTTTAGCATGTGGGGGAAATACCATAACTCATATTTAATGTAAATTAAAAGGGGAAGGAAATAAAGTGATGTATATATGATATTAAAGCGATGACACTTGGTAGCTTCCCTGAAGTATGAGGCATCCTGTAAAATACGTTTCCAATGGTCTAGCTGTTGAATGCTGAAACTGTAAAACCTTCACAAGTAAAACCTTCAAGTTGCAAAACAACTCATCAAATCTTACCTTTGTATTTATTTTTTCTGATTTGTCTCTTGGTTCTACAACCTCAAGTTGATTTAAAATTCATTTTTCCTTATTATGAACATAATAGTAGTCAAGATTTCTGAAAAGTAGTTTCTTATAATGAGATTATATGTGAGAAATCTGAGTTCTATTTCTAATTCTGCCACTAGCTAGCTGGACTCTTAATGTTTCAATTCCTCCTGTGTAAAATGAACAGATTTGTTTGAACGATGAATGAGACTCCATATACTTTCTAAGAAATATTATTTTTATATTACTAGAATAACACATTTGCAGCATAAGCTTCCCAATGAGACACTTTCCATAAATTACTATTTTAAATGCAAGTAGGCCAATGAGAATAAATATTTTCATTAGATTAAAATATACAATAATTTTCATAATAAACTAAAATAAAAATAATCAATATTTGCTATAAATACTTCAAATAATTTACTAAGAATTCTATCTACTGGTACCTTATATATAAGTGCCAAAATTTAGACAAAATATCTAAATTTAGGCAAAGTCTAATACACAATTCCTAAATGATGTGAAAGCACTATCTGGCATGTTAAATAACAGCCTCAACACTCATGATTTCTGGTAATAACGTCCTAGATTCCATTCATCTTGTAATAGCAAAATCAGAAACAATGCAACTGAACTTTCTTGGAAGGTTAAATGTTAAATGTTGCAAACAAGATTATTAGCCATGAAAGCCATTAAAAGGTATTGGTACTCACCAGCTCTGTTGAGGTTTGCTCAATATCCACAACATGATGTCGTCGTTCCCCATCCATTCTGAGGTTGCTGGGGTCTCAAATACAACCCCCAAAATGTCTATGCTCACTTTGTGGATGAGAACTTGGGAAATCCTGGATTTATGTTAAACTAATAACTGTATTCAATCTGGGTTATGTAAAACAATAGCTATTTTCTGAAAAGAATTTCCCAATTCAACCCGAAAGTATGCAATTTATACTTGCTGAGGAAAAATAAATAGAAAAGTTTGCTCCCTTCAAAAACAGAACACGCAGAAAATTATCCCAACTATCAGAATGACTCTAAGATTCTGGAGGAGATATAAACCCTTGCCCTCTTTATTTCACATAATTCATTTAAAATCACTGAAACTTGATTTCTCATGGGTTAGGAATTTAGTTTTCGTTTCTAAAAAAAAAAAACCCACAAAGCCACTCCTTGGTAATGAGTATTGCAGAATATTCTGTAGCTAAGCAGAGGGATTATGTTAATGACTAATTTCAAAACTTTCCAGAAAAAAGACAATATGGAGATTAGGGGATCATGATAGATTTAGGTGGTTGTTGAATAAAATGTGCTGTGCTGTTGAAGTCAGTGGCTAAACTGAGATGGAAACAGGAACTAAAAACTTACCAAAATGGTTTTACTAAAAATACAGATAAAAATAGGAAGTAAGTACACTTCAGTAGCTCTTGATTATATGAATCGAGGATTATCCACGGTAAATCTAGTCTGCTTCTATGTAAATTTGTGTTGCTTTTGGCTATGGAATGATATCACTGCTTCTCATGAATCCCAATCTTTTTGATAAGCTGGAACTAGGAAAGAAACAATGTCTTTGATACTTTGCCACTTCTCCCAAGGAAAAGTTTTCATGATACAGCACGTAAAATTGAGGCGGTATTTTTACGTCAATCTGAGAATTAATGCTCCCTGACCCTTTGACAACGTGGCATGCGGTATGGAATGGAGAAAAAAATGGCTTTAAAGATCTTTTTAGTCATGCATTTCCTATAAGCCAACAACTTTTGGCAAGAGGAAGTTAGTGACATGAATTTCCAAAATATTAATAGACTTACACAATCCTAATTCAAAAGCAGACATGTCTTCTTATTGTGTAATAAGTATATTTGTGAAAATACAAAAAAATATATGTAACTAATTTCAAACCTCTGGACCTTTCACCAAGCAAATATTAAATGACTTTTATGCTTCAAGTCATTGAATCTACTAAGGAATCTACTCCTGAAATCATTGTTGCACTATATGCTAACTAATTTGGATGTAAATTTTAAAAAATAAAAAATAAAATTAAAAAAACAAAACAAAACAAAATTTAAAGACTCAAAACAACAACAATAAAAAAAATAAAAGTTTCAACTTTAATTTTTTAACTTTTGTTATTGCTTGAGGTTTTCCTATAAAAATACATTCTTCTGTACCACTTTGGAAATAAGAAAGGAGAAAGACAGAAATGAGCAAAGGAAAGAGGCAGGAGAGAAAGGATCCATTCTTAATATAATAGAGTCACTCTAAAACCAAATGTCACAAACATGATTGCAATCAATGAAGAAAATCCATTGACATCTCTTTTAATTTTATAAATAAAATACCATGTCCACTAATATTTTTATCATGCCCACTAATATTATTGCCAATTTTAATTTTATACCTTCTCACAAATTCATTTACATAGAAAGGTTAAAGTGAAGAATAGGAATAGTATAAGTAGGTAGGTTGGTAGATGGATGAATGGATAGATAGATAGGAAAACACAAAAGAAAAAAATAAATAAAAATAAAAAGCAAGAAAATAAATGTAAAAACTTATAATAATGGTTACCCATCAGGAAAAGGAGAAAAGCAGACTTGGGGCTGTATACAACATAGGGGGTGGGGGGAGACCCTAGAGGTGCTGGAAGTGTTCTGTTTTTGACCTGAGAGTGATAACGTGGATGTTCATCTTTTAAATATCCATCACACATGAAAATTTTCTCTACGTACGATGTAAGTTAAAAGTACTTACTGAAATACATTGGTGAGCTCTAATAAAATGCATATTATATGTCATTTTGATTTTTCTTTAATACCCTCTCTTTTCTCCGTGTTCATAGCAACTCTCCGAAAAGCAACTTGGAACGTCCATTTGCATTTCAGCTAAGCTTGATGCATTGAAATTTCCAGTTTCAAGACCCGATGGCACAGTCAGAAGTAACCATAAAATAAACTATCTGCTGTACCTGTGACCTGGTTTAAAAAAAAATCCAATTGCTTTAAGATCATTAGGGTTGAGGTTTGCTTCATGATTGCACCCTCTTTCCACACCAGCCCAAACGGCTTCTAATCCTGGGGTCTAGTTCCTCACTTCATGAAAGGTGCTCAGGCCACTGAACTTTGGTGCCTCTCAGCAGGGAACAAGGTTGTCACTGAGGGGCCATATTCATTGTACACCAATGAGCTCATGCGCATTCTCTGCTTTGCTTGCTGGTTCTGCAAGTATATTAATTATTATCAATCTTCCAATTTGAACCTAAACCTTCAACTTTATGGTCTGGCCCAGACTTTCATGACCTAAGCCATTTTGTCCTATCTTTTAAAGTGTGGTCTCCACCTTGACCATCAAAGATTGAAATATTACTCCGCAGAGAAAGGAGCAGGAGCAGAGGGCTGTTCCCTTTTCCCAGCTACTGAATGCTGGTTAACCAGCCGAGATCGAGATCGGGAAGCATGACAGCATAGCAGCCAACCTGCATCCGGATTTCTGCTGACGTTTCTTGGGCTTTACTTTGCTTTATCCACAAAGGAAAACGGAGAGGCAGTTTTGCAGAATCGTGAGAAGAAATGAAGAGATTATTTCTGGGTTCTGTTGTAAATATCTAAAAATGAAACATGTTGCCCAGAGAACATGGATATTGGGACCATTTGTGTTTCTTCTTGGTTGTGAAGATTGATGGAAGTCAAAACAAAAGAAGATCCATTTCTGATTCTCTCCCATTGCTATGGAATCCCTAATAGGGAAATCTAGAATTTTGAGAAAGTTATCTAGAAGCTCAGTAGAGTATGAAAAACAAAATTGATAGACCAAAATAATAGAAGTTAAAACACCCAAAAATAAATGAAGTTTTACTATTCATATATCGACACATATCCTAAACTATATATGTACTATGTATATGTATACATATAAACTAAAATATTAACAATTACATATAAACAAATGTATATAAATATTAACTATATATTATACATAAATATATATACATGACATATGTGGATATGTGTTCATATATACTAAAATATATAAAATTCAATGCAGAGCCAGAAATTTGATTCTTCAGATAGAAATCTAATAAACAAATCACTTAGTAGCTGAATATTCTGATGCCAATAAGATATGAGGTCACATATGTGAATTGCATTCACTTATTATCTTTTGGATTTCTTTTGTACCACAGTTTTAAAACAATGTTCTATGATGACTATTTGGAAAAAACAAAAAAACAAAAAGCAAATAAACACCACAACCATCCACAGAAACTAGATTCATCCTGCTGTTCTAAATCCATTAACTTTAGTTTCCATTACTCACTGCCCTCAATTTACTATCTTGCTTCTCTTATGTTTTTTTTTTTTTTCATTAGGTCATGAAACATCTGACTTGTATACCTTTTTCCAATTGGAAAAGTAATATAAATGGATTTTGGAGATAGTTTAGAAGATTAGAAAATAATCATCTGTCACTATCGAAATGTGATGGATTCCATACAGATTTTTCAATGCACATCTAAAGATATTTATTCCTCTGTTTGGTTTTGTGTGTTTTATTGATCACGTAACAGTCCATCACATAAAAGTAAGATAGTTTACTTAACGCTTCCATGGCTTAAGTATTCAGATTGTTTCTCTTTTATTCATTCAATATGATAACTGATTTTAAAAACCATTTTTTCAAAATTTGTGATTGTTTTATTGGGTTGAAATCTCATGGAATTAATTTCATCAGAACTCTTGGTAAATACTGTCAAATTGTCAAAGAAATTGTACCAGCTTACAGTGTCACTAACAATGTCACATGATGGCCCTACTCACTACATTCTCCTTGCTTGATCATTTCCTTAATCTTTGCTAATCAGGTCAGGGAAAAAAACGTGTGTGTGTGTGTGTGTGTGTGTGTGTGTGTGTGTGTAGTCATTTCCTTTGTTTTACAACCCTAAAATTAAAGATATTAATAACCATTTCCATATTATTCAACATTTATAAAGCATTAATACTTATATATTCATATATGTTTATTCATGTTCATATTTATGTTTATTCATATTCGTGTTTTAGGCAGTTCAACTATTATGGTTCAGTACTCTTTTTTCAGTGAACATTATATGTATCAAGATACACTGACCTTTTTACCCCATGTGTTGCAAATATTTTTCTAGCAATTTACTTTTCCTGTTTTTTCTTTAAGAATGATTTCTTTGACCTACAAAAATTTTTTAAATTTAGGAGGCTAAGCTAATTATGTCTGATTTTTATATTTTGATTTCCAACAACTAATTCTTTAGTACATTTGAAATCAATTCTCCCCAAATATTTAACCAATTTTCCCAAAACATTTATTGTATAATATTTATTTCCCTTCCAATTATGATATATAAGTTTTTCCATTGTAGATGATTTTGTTCAAGTTCTTATAAACAATTTAACCTAATTACAAACAAATTTAATTATTTAATCAAGAGCTCAAGACAATTAAAAGTTGGCTTGTTGGACATTCTGGCTACTACATATAGTGCATAAATATTTTGACAAATATGACTTGAGCATCCAAACCTTTATGCTTTATTTGAGCTTTAGGAAATTGGCCTACATATGTCATAGCTTAGAGGCTTATTAATCATTGGTTACATATCTAGCTGATATCCAGGGGACATCCACTCTATCCGTTCCATAATCATTTTCCTGATTCCCATCAACTAACATTGACACTTGACATTGGACAGGTGTCCATTCTTTTGACATCATCTTTTTCTGAAAACATTCCCTCCCTTCAATTACCTTCTGCATTTCTGCATTTTTATCCTCTGACTCTCAGTTCTCTCTCTGCAGATATTATAGTCCCAGGTTAGCTCTGCTCTAAGACTGAACACAAGCTATTGTAATTAAACATATAATGTCAGTTCCTCAAGGGTGGGGACCAGGGCTATTTTTTTAAATGAATTTCCTGAATCGTTAGTGCCCAGCTGCACAATTTATAAGAACTTAATCAATACTGAATGACTAACTGACAAGTCAGTATTTGGGGGTTACAAAGTTCCATAAATATGTAGTTTATAGTTACTGAAGAGTCTTTCTTTTGTTTGTGAATACATGACACCCAACAGACATGGAGGTCACGAGTTAATTAGTGCACACAAGTGTCGGGTGTCACGTTTCTAGTCTGAGAATTCTATTCATCCTGCACAATGTTTCATTATAATGAGGATTTCCAAGTGCCAAGATTATCTTGATAGAAACTTTCAATCTTGCATTCTCTTGTATAGCTATACTTTAGTATAACCTTCTTGTTCTTATCAGCACCAAATGGAGGCCAAAGTCCCTATGACGATGAATCCTAGGACTTTGTTCCATTGTTCCAACAGGAACTGTCTCCTAAAACCACCCCTTCCAGAGTGATTCAAGAAACCCATTCTGACACAGTGGCATAAGTTGTGAGAGGTAAAAAACTAGTTACTTTTGTTAGTATTATGAGATTTCTCCAGACATTCACACACATACACACATACACACACACACATACATGTTTAACAACAACAACAAAAATAAAGAATGACAATACAGACACCTACCTATAGATCTACTGCGCATCACAATAAGTGGAAATCATAAATACAATCGAAGCCCCATGATAAATTTTCCAGATAATATTCCCTCCCCACCCCCGCCCCAGAAATAGCCAAACCCCTAAATTATCTGTTTGTCATTCCCTTGTTTTTCTTTATAGTTAGACTCCACATCTATATAACTTTAGAAACTTCAGTGGTAAAGTTACAAACTGTACACTTCTGGACTTGTATTTATTTTTATTTTTTAAATGTTTTGTTAAGATAAATAATGCTGCTATGAGCATCTCATCCATGCTTCCCGGCACTTGTCTCGAGTAGAGTTGTTATGTTACAGGATAGGCACATTTTAAATTTACTGGAAAATGTCAAGGTATTTTCCCAAGTGTTTGCACTACTCTGTATTCCTACAAGCAGGAAGTGTCCATTTTTCTAGACCACTATCAATGTTTGAGATTTTCAGACTTTTAGAAAATATTTTCCAATCTAATTCTCCGTGTGGCTTTAATATGGATTTCCCTGGTAATTAATGTAGTGGAACATCTACATGGTGAGAAGTGTTTTGGTCACTTATATTTCCTTACAACACGAGGTAGGGTAGGTAGTCTGGGAAGTGCCCCTTACCAAGATGGCTCAGATTCCTGAGAGACACTGAGAAATGTCATGTCACTTTGTGAGTTACCACATTCTGGATAAGCTGGGGATCTGATGGTTCACAATAATAATCTCAGCAATTATTTCCCAGCTTGTGATTCTTTCATAAGAGCCATGCACTAAACCAGAGATAGACAGTTTCTCACTCCTAAAGAACGGCAGTATATAGTTTGTAGAAACAAAATGGGCAGATTTGCAGTCTATGGGATTCTTTAAAGAAGGAATTTCACTAACAAGGAGCTCGTTCCTTCTGGAGGTTTGAAGGGTGCAGGGGAAACTCATTGCCTTGCTTCTTGAGTTCCTGGAGATGCCTGCCTTCCTTAGTCCATAGCCCTTCCTCACCTCTTGATTCTGTTACCTCACCTTTTACTACTAACTCTGACCCCCTCCCTTCCTCTTACAAGGAGTCTGGTAATTATGCTGGCTCACCAACCCAAGATGATCTGCCCATCCCCAAATCCTTAAATTAACCACATCTGCAAAGTCTCCTTTGCCATGTGAGGTACATTCACAGGTTCCAGGGATTAGGATGTGGACATCTTTGGAGGGGGTCACCATTCAGCTTCCCACATGGAAACTACTTCACCACCTGGTGAGGGAAAAGAAGCTTGCTAATGTTATTGGAATTGAAGAGAATACGTTTCTACCCTTGATTTAGTAAAAACAAGCCTGATAATCAACAACGACAAAAACAAAATGTGATCATCTGCTCCTCTGCATGTCTCCACAGTATCCTGGGCTTGCTTCTACCCCAGCCTTTATCACACAGTATTAAAATAGTCCCCCCTACTACATTTCCTTTGAATTCCCAGCACTTAACACAATTCTGGGCACATGGGAAATATCTCATAAGTGTTTGTGGAATGATATTAGAAATATTTCCTACAAAAAGATAATGCTAAGCGCAATGTCCTAAAAATATTAGCATTCAGTAAATGCTTGCTGATAAACTGGTAAACCAGAAAGACTAAAGCTTACTTTAAGACAGAAAAAAATCCTATTTTTTAAAAAGTTTATTTATTTATTTTGAGAGAGAGAGAGAGAGAGAGCGTATGAGTGTGCACTAATGGGAGAGGGCAGAGAGAGAGGGAGAGAGAGAATCCCAAGCAGGCTCTGTGCTGTCAGTGCAGAGCCCAGGGTGGGGCTCAATCCCATGAGCCATGAGTTCATGACCTGAGTCGAAATCAGGAGTCTGCAGCTTATCTGACTGAGCCGCCCAGGCACCCCTAAGACAGAAAAATCCTATTTTAAGTAGACACTATCGACCTAAATAAAGAGGTCAACTGTGACAGGCTCAAAAGGATGAGTGAATTCGGGAAGAGCAGAGGGCTTGCCATTTGAGACATACAAACTGTAGCAAGCTATAGATGCATCCATTGAGGGTTTGGGGTGGGCTGTATTTATGGGTATGGAGTGGAAAGAGGGGAGAGCTCAGTTGGAGTCTGTTAAAATCAAAACCAAAGGAGACCAACTTTGAAAATTCCCTGAGCAGACCGAACCAGTCCTGTCAGACAAACACAGCTCAAGTCAGCTTGTTTTGCAAAACCAGCCCTACCTGGGTCATTTCTTGTTCATGCCTCTAGAAACAATAAGAAAAACTTTTCAAGGCTGATATGAGACCACCAATTTCCAATCATTTAAGAAAATTCCAATATTATCAGTGGTCTGTAAAGCAGACCTTTATGGAAAATTGGTCTCCCAGTCCTTCAAATTTTGTTTTCCTGAGGGCACATACACGAGATTTTTCTTTTGGTAACAGTCATTTTAGATTGACATTCTTTCACAAGCCTATCAATTGTTAAATACACACAGGCTTGCTCACTGGCATGAGCCCTCAAAGCTTGTAACAAATTGCCCCATTTTTTTTTTTAATTTGAGAGAGAAAGAGAGAGAGCAGGTGAGGGGTAGAAGGAAAGAGAGAGAATCCCAAGCAGGCTCCATGCTCAGCACAAAGTCAGATGTGGGGCTCAATCCCACAACCCTGGGACCATGACCTGAACCAAAATTAAGAGACCGATGCTCAACCGACTGAGCCACCCAGGAGCCCCACATGGCCCTATTTTTAAACTCATTATAGGTGATCTATATACCATCCCCAAAATATATGAGAAGGTGTCTATGTCTTTTGCAAAATAGAAGAAGGCTTAGAAAATATTTAAGTAGGATTGGGAACTTACTATAAATTAATAATGAAGTACATCAATACGAATTGTAGTCAACAGCCATTTGTCAAAGATTCCACATTTGGATCTTTAGCTAATTAACCAAACCAGAGAAACCAAAACAAATTGACATTAAATGGAACTAGGAAATAAGAATTTGACTTTCATTAGTTCCTAAGGCTTAAATACTTACTTATATAGCTCATATTGGGCCTGAATTATAGTTAATAAGCAGGTTCTCAAAGAAGTTAGTGCCATCATTTTAAAGCACAAAGCCAATATTTTTTAAATGACTTTACATTTCATTGAAAATTAAATCTACCAAAGTTCAAGTATGATGGGGTTGCTGCTTGCTTTCCAAATTCATCTTCATTCACTCATCAAAGCTCCAGCCACACAAGGCTTGTAGCAGGGCATTGAATACATTGAGCTTTCTCCTGTATGTTTCTTGTGTATACAAAACTCTCACTCAGTGAGTGCTTCAATCCTAACAACAACTAAACAAGATATGATGATGGTCACCATTTTACAGAGGAGATTAATAACACGCTCAAGA
Source organism: Herpailurus yagouaroundi (assembly GCF_014898765.1). Classification (NCBI taxonomy): domain Eukaryota; kingdom Metazoa; phylum Chordata; class Mammalia; order Carnivora; family Felidae; genus Herpailurus; species Herpailurus yagouaroundi. Next base: position 21,041,326 of record NW_024412397.1, read on the forward strand.
TCACAAAACTAGTACTGGCAAAGACCGGATTTGCACCATTGGGCAAACTAGCTCCAACCCTGTGTTTCCCATCCACTAGGTTGCCTTTGTCTAGAACCGTGGTATTTATTTGTATTTTCCTTCTACTTCACTAGCACATAATAACCCCCAGTCAAGGACATTGTCTCTCTGGATTACTATTGTGGAACAGGGCCTGGCACACAGAAGCTCTGCTCCCAAATGTTTGTTTAATAGACGAATTACTGGATGAATCAATGAACATACCCTCAGAGTTTACAATGCAAATGGGAAAAAGTCGCGCTGGCAGCACGTGGAAAGGAGAATCAAATTGAGAAGTCATCTGTAAGGGTGTCTGCACAGGACTGAGAGTTAAAGTCTGTACCATGGATTTTACAAAGGAGTCAGTCATCTGCCCCACATTTCTCTCCTGTTCTCTGTGTCTTGGGCCTTGTTTAGTAGGAGAAACAAGTAGCATGGGGGTGAGAAGAGGAGAAGTCTACCCTAACAGGACTCTTCCTCATTCCTCACTCCACCCTGGAGTGCTTCTCTGGGACTTTCAGGATGACATTTGCAAGGTCTGGCTGGAGCTCTGGGAGAAGCCTCTCTGAGGCCTAAAATGAGAAGGAGGAGGAAATGAAGACAGAAGCAGCATGATATCCCAGAGCCTGGGGGACAGGCAGAGATGGGATCTCCTTTGTGAGCCTTGGATATAAAAAGGTTATTGGACTGAATGGAATTTTTCTTCCAAAGCATAATAGTACTATCAAGTTTCTTGATAATGGAGTACTGTTACTGCTTTAAAAAAAAAAAAAAAGTTTTCTTTTAAAGCCAAAACACCACAGGATGCCTCGGTGGCTCAGTCAGTTGGGCGTCCAACTTTGGCTCAGGTCATGATCTCGAAGTCCATGAGTTCAAGTCCCGCATCAGGCTCTGTGCTGGCAGCTCAGAGCCTGGAGCCTGCTTGGGATTCTGTGTCTCCCTCTCTCTCTGCCCCTCCCCCACTTGCACTCTCTCTCTCTCTCAAAAATAAATATAAATATAAAAAAATAAAAAGCCAATACACCAAATAAATACTAGGAAAGTTGTTCTAATTTTGGTTGTCAACAGACTTTCGGCAAATAGAAACACTGGGCTGATGTTGGCATAATTGTATGGCCTGACATTCTATTGGGTTGAACATAAACGCCAGGCACCCAGGAGCTATTGAGTAGAAGAGGAGGCCTTCCAGGCAAGAGAGAGTATATGTGTTGTGAAGGAGAGGCAGGAGAAGACCTGTGAGTGACATCTGGGCAACTGCTGAAGGCCAGTGGGACTGAGCAGCAGGGTACATGGGAGGGGAAATGGGAAAGAGGTAAGGATGGAGATACATGTAGGTTTGAGACCGTGATGGGCCTTGTAGGCTATGGCAAGGGAAAAAAAAACAAAACTAATGTAGATTTTTCCATTTGGGTTGAAAAAAGTTCAAATGTATTCTTTTATCTAAAAAACAATTCTCTGGAAGTCATAAACAGGTGAGAGTATGTGTGAGTGGAGAGCTGGAAAGCCAGTCAGGAGCTGTAACAGTAACACAGGTGGCAAGTGAAATACAACCTCCCTGGTAGAGTTAAACAACGATAGAATTGATCTAATAAACAGTTCACAGGTAGAATGGAATCAAATTATTAACCAGTTGGGGTCAGGGTTGAAAGAGAGAAGAAAATGAAAGGTGACTTCCAGTTTTCTGGCTTGTGACCTAGTGGAGATGGCATTGTTCACTGAGGAGAGGAAAGCAATGAATGAGTAAATCTAACGGTGAATAAAATTCCAAAATCATTACCTCCTGTCCAGACCTTTATCTGGAGTTTGTACATCTGGCCTCTGTAAATGCCTTTTTTTTTTGCGTGTCCCCAAAACACCTCAACATGCACTGGGTGGATCTGGCTGGCACTGGGAATTAGGAACTTGAATTAACTTTAATGTGCATGTTTATATGCTCTTCTCCAAGAACACTCACCAGGAGGAGGAGTACAGAAGACAAATTGTTTGACCTAGTCTGAATGGTGGCTTTCTCAGAAAATGATGGAAGAAAAGGAGACGATCCAGTTATGCCTAAAAGTGAGGGTGCTGGTCTAGAATCGATAGGCAAGGAAGTAATGATGCTTGAAGAAGGGTCATTTATTGAGGGAAATGGGGGCATTAGTGGTCCCAAGGAGAACCAAAAACAGGCGTAATGGAAGTGAGGAAATGGAATACCCAGAAAATGAGGTGTTTGTGGTCAGAGTACAAAACTAAAGATTAAACTTTCAGTGGCAGAAATATTCCTGCAGATGGCAGAGTCTAGGGTGAGGCTATTCGTTATTGGAGGCCTAATGGTCACGGGTATTAAAGTAGTAAGAGAATTATGATGTGGCAGGAATTGAGTAGAGAAAAGGACTGAGCAGGTGCCAAATGAGCATTCCCAGGAGCTGTTAGAACTATAACAGGGAGGGAGAAAATGTCGAATAGCTGATGGCAAGAGCCTCAAATAATGTGCATTTCAGTGTGCAGAGATAAGTGATGGTTTTCCAGCAGTGATGGGGAACTAGAATGTTCACCTTCCCTTCATCCCTCACTGCCACCCCCAGTCTTCCCAAAACATGCTATAAATGATACCAAGAAATGGTCACTAGAAAAGACAAAAGAAAACATTATCCTATGAAAAAGGCAAAAAGATACTGGAATCATTGTTTGAAGAGACTAGAAAGGTAGGTGAATCTTCTACTTTGTAACAGGGCTTCCATGGGACACAATGGGAAAGATTAGGAAAAGGGAACAGAATTGAAGGGTGAGTAGTAGAAAGGAAGTAGAAAGCAAGATGTGGTTGGGAGTCAGCTCAAGAACTGGTGATGAGAAAGATTTACTTCCATTTGGGTCATAGGTGAGTGGAATTCACAGACCTCAATGTTCCAAGGGGCACTGTGGTTAAAGCAGTTTTAGTGCAGTACAAGCCAATCCTGATGTCTCATGATTTCAAATGGTGAGATGTTGACAGAGTGAGTCAAGGTCAATTCAACACATTCAGGAAACATTTCTCAACCATGTATGATAAACTTGGCACTAAGTGCTGGGGATTAAACATTTGTGCAGCTCAAGTTTAGAACTACAAGCACAGTTAGCTTAGAGTCCCAACATGCTCAAGAAACAAAACTGCTGACCTGCCCTTTGGTTTTATTCCCAATCTTTAGAGATTACTCAGTTTGCCCAGGGGTGGAAACTCTGAAAAACAAATTAGAAGTAGTTTATTAAAAAATAGACAAACAAGCAGAAAACAAACAAACAAACAAAAAACCCTCACTCTCTCAGCCTGCCTGTTTTGCAGATTCTCCCTGCCTTGTTGGAAGTTTGGTTCTCATAAACAGGCTGTAGAAAAGGATATAGAAAAAGGGGTGAGGGGGAGTTAGCACATCCACTGAAAAAGCATTGTGGTGGACAATGCTTTCTTCCTCATATCATCTTACTTCAACTGTTGGAGAACAAGATTTCCTCCACCCCCAACTCCAGAATCTTTGCTAAGTGGCTTAGGTGGGAATTGCAAGTACAAACCTACTCTGCTACTCCCAGTGGAAAATCTAGAAAAAGCAGTGGTCTGTCAGAGTATATATTGCATGCGGCACTGTTTGTAATAAAATTGTAATTAGCCAGTAGTTTCTTATAAGCTTTCTGTTTAGGCTACAAAAACCATGTCCAACTTGAGACTATGGTTTAAGAATTCAGCGAAGTCCTAAAATTGTTCTCTGAAATCATGTATTCTAGCTTTTACCCTGGTAGGCCTGCATAGTTAATAATGTGGAAATGTGACATTGAATCTGTGCAGAAATTGGTCTTTCAAATGGTTGAAATATAAAAGCAATTTATATTTCAATTTATATTTAAAATTTATAAGACCAATTTATATTGGCTGTTCAAATGGTTGAGATATAAAAGCAAACCATATATCTAGAAGATTACCATTTACACAAGACATTCATATATTAGAAATTTCTTTCCTTATGAAATTATGTCTGTCTAATGTAAGTGAAATAAAAACTGTTGCAAAACATGTTGACTTACTAATGGAGAACTAAATGTTTCACAACAGGTAGAAAACTCAAGTATAAGTTAAAGAGAAGACTTAGAAATATTATTTCCATTATTCACTTTTCGGGTTTGATGTAGTTCAACGTCTGTGTGTCTTGTATTTTCTTTGCATTCCATTGCTTCCGTTGGTTCTAATTTCACATTCTCAGCCCTAGAAATATCTGTCACTTTGTTCAGTATCTTTTATAGGTGCAGATTTCAGGAAATATTGGACTTAATTAACACTAAGTTAACTATGATACATTTATAAAGAGGTGGATTTAATTCAATAATTATGATGTCATATGTGTGCTACACCTTTGGGGATATAATATTTGGATCATTTATATTCTATAAAACCATATTAACCATGGTACCATATAACCAAAAAAATATATTTTTATGAGCCTTCCTAGCAAGAAAATTACTATGAAATCCAGTATAAAATTTCTTCCATCAACATACCCATATGTTAATAGTATTAATAGTAGTGTATTAATATAAATATATTTAAAAATTCCTAAAAGAAATAGACTGTTTTGACAAAATTCTAAATTCATTTGTATAATTTTTCAGAAAGTCTACTGGAAACCACCCAAACCACTTTACGATCTAGACTTTTTCTTAACTCTAAAACATTGTTTGGGTAAAGGAGTCAACTATCACCTAGTGAAAAAAATAAAAGCAAACTTCTAGCTTACCTATCAATCTCCTACTTAAAACCATGCCTCAAAAAGAAAAAAAAAATGCCTCCAGCCTATTGTCTTCATTTGTGTAATTACTCAACTGTTTTCTTTTTCTTTAATTTGAACATAAAATTTAAGGGACCGAAGAAATTATTTAGCCCCATTTTCTCGTTGAATATATTTGTGGAGATGTTAAAAAATTGAGGTGTGCTGACAACCCAATTCACCGTTCGCAGTTTCTGTTCTTTGGTTTTGTTTTAAATGTTTACAGAGTCAGAAGTTCTCATTTCTGGAAAAGTTATAGACAAGTAACCACGCTGGAAAAACAATGACCCGAATGAGTTGAGAAGCAACTTAACCTAAAATGAAGTAGATAGAGCAAGAGAATCCTCTTCCTGGTTAAGAGTAGGCTGGCTTGGAAAGTTGGACTATGTATATTGTATAAATAAATTCTGCTAAGCAAGTTGTATTACCGTCTATCTCTTTTTCTGTTTGGAAAATCCAAGTTTTTCTTTGAATTTAAAATCCTGCTCAAGACCTACATTTTCCACTAAACCCTGCCTGGTCAGCTAATAAAGAATCTATTATCATGGCCTTATTCCCTGATGATTTCACTTTCCAGTTCATATTTATAATAATCGAACAAATGAAGAGTTATGTTTTAATTTGACTATTTGGTATTTTACATTCATCTTGCTCAGCAGTTTGTTCCATAATACTTTTCACCAGAGGTGACTTAGTTGAAAAAAAAAAAAAATAGGTTCATTACTAAAGAATAATCAATCAGCTGGACAGGACCAATCAAGAATAAATCAGGAGGTTTAGACAATCACAAGGGTTTGAGAGACAACTAAGAGCTAGGGTGAGGTCGAATGAGACAGTTCATTACCTACATAGGGCCACTCCTTCAAGACTGAGAGAGGTAGCTATTTGGCCTAATGCCCAAAAGCAAACACAGGGAGGCAACAGAAAAATAGTTTCCAAATGAAAGAATAAGACAAAATCCCAGAAAAAAGACCTTAAGGATATACACTAAGTAATCGACCTGGTAAGGACTTGAAACTAATGGTCATAAAAGGGCTCACCAAACTCTGGAGAAGAATAGATAAACATGCGAGAACTTCAACAAAGAAACAGAAAATATAATAAAGCATCAAACAGAAGTCACAGAGCTGAGGAATACCATAACTTAAATGAAAATACACTAAAGGAGTTCAACAGCAGACTGGATGAAGCAGAGAAGTAGATCCGTGAGCTGGAAGACAATGCAATGAACGCACCCAGATATAGCAGCAAAAAGAAAGAAGAATTTTAAAAAATGAAGATGATTTAAGGGACCTATGGGACAACATCAAGTAGAAAAACATTCCCACTAGGAGGGTTAGAAGGAGAAAGGCAGAAAACTTAGTTGAAGAAGTAATGACTCAAAACTTCCCTAATTTAGGAAAGAAATAGACTTCCAAGTCCCGGAAGCCCAGAGAGTTCCAAATAAGATGAACCCAAAGAGAGCCACACCAAGACACATTGTAATTAAAATGTCAAAACTTAAACATAAAGAGAATCTTAAAAAGCAACAAGAGAAAAGCAAATTGCTCCAAGGAAAGGTAACCCATAAGGCTATCAGCAGATTTCTCAGCAGAACCTTTCAGACCAGAAGGGAGTGGTATGGTGTAATCAAACTGCTGAAAGGAGAAAACTCCCAACCAAAAATACTCTACTTGGCAAGGTTATCATTCAGAATTGAAGGAGAGATAGAGTTTTCTAGAGAAGCAAAAGATAAAGGAGTTCATCATTACTAAATAAACCTTGCAAGAAATGTTAAAGGGATTTCTTTAAGCTGTAAAGAAACAGCATTAATTAATAACAACAAAACATGTGGGCAGAACACAAGAGGGCAATGTAGTCACTATACACGCAGGGAGGAATTCAAATAAAATTATCAAATTGCAATGGACAAAATGTGTGGGCTAGTGTAAGAATACAGAAAGAGTGGAAGCCAGAGTTAGAAGGGGAGTTTGTACCCACTAACAGGCTCTTCTCTATGTATTGACACTGGGTGCTCCTAAGAAAGACTGGGGACAGTGCAGGAGATCAGAGAAACACTGCCTTGGTGATGCAGGCATGCAGAAAAGGAAAAATCCCCACTTCAGGAAAGGTGTTGCCATGGGCTCTGCTATCTGTTGGCAAAGAGAGAGAGATTCAAGTAGAAAAGTTGAAAACAGCTTTTGCTTGGGGCACTAGAGGGAAGGTGCCAAACCACATAACGCCACTGGTGATATTAGGAAAGTTATTCTGTAGGGTTTAGCAGCTAAGCTGACTTTTAAAAGATAGGTAAGAAGTAATTCAGGAGAAGAAAGAACAGTGCTTCAGGAAGAGCCAGCAGCCTATGAAGAGACTGGTAGAACTTTGAGGAGTTCATTAGGGGCAGGCTGGAAAGGAAAGAGGGAGGTAGAGGTCATGTAGGGAGCTAGACTATTCTGAAGGCTAAATGAGACCACAGGATTTATTTAATTATGAGAGTAACAAAAATAGAGTTTTTATTTTTGAAACTTTCCTCTAGCTGAAGCAAGGAGAATAAGGTGAAAGGCAAGAAGACGGAGAGAGAGAGAGACAGACAGAGTGAAAGAGAGAGAACTCAGACTGGAAATGGAGAGAAATGACCAATTTTGAGAAATAGTAAAGAGATAAAATCAACGTCCTTTATGAATTTAATTATGGGCCAACCCAACACCGGAAATTAAAATTTCAGTTAATAGGATCTTCTGCCGGAGGCCAGCTCCAGCAACCAGGGGTTCCCGAAGGAAGAACGGCGTCGGTGAAAATAAAACAAAACTAAAATAAAACACTAAAGAATAAAAAATGAAAATAAAAAACTAAAACTAAAATAAAAATGGACACAGACAACAGCAGTGTGTTGAACTGGCCGATATATTGCAGTAAACGTGGCATTATATATGTTAGTGGTTTCCTCGTAGCATACGTCATCTATGTTTTTCTAACATTACCTAATTTTGAAAATGTTCCTATGTGTAAACAACCTTTAAGAAATAACATGGCGATTTTCCCCTAACTTTTCCGCATACCCTTTGATTATAGATTAATTTCTTACATTATTCCATTATGCATCTGCGTTTATCTATAATCTACAAAGCATTTGCTTTGCTGTTCTCGTGAAAGGCCCTCCATTTCTCAACACCTCCAGTGGGACAGTTTCAGGACATGACCTCCTAACCACACGGGACCAGAAGAACCATGTGTTTGCCTCGGTCCGAGGTGCCAGAAAGGGGCTGAAAAGGCCTTAGAAACCCATGCCTCATACATTCTCAGAGAGACAATGCACCTAGGAACGAATGAACCATTCTGTACCTTAACCGACTAGGTTCAGTCACCATGTGGAATGCCTCCGGGGCACCATGTGGGCCTAGGGGTTGAAGTCACCTGTGCCCAGAGATACACTCCTTAGTTGCCGGAGTGGGGCTTTCAAATCCATATGTCTCTCCTGTACAGGCCCTCTTTGCTGGCAAATGCATGAGGCTATCCTTCCTGTAAGTAGAGGAGTCTCCATAGAGGATGGCAAGGGCTAGACGTAAGGCCGCTCAATTTCTTGCGGAACCTTATTTTCTTTCCTAATGGCTCTTTTTCCAGAGGGCCTGTTGAGAACAATTCCCCAACAGGCAATACCCCGGGTAGTTTTAAGGCCAAATTACCTAAAAGCGGGAGGACAAGAAGCTTCCCTGTCGGTGGGCAGTCACCAATCTGTCCACAGCCCGGGCCCTGCCACTCAGGCTGGGAGAGCTCGGCTTCCAGCAATTTTCAAAGTATAGCTTTTGTGATTGACCTAGATTATACTAAAAGCTGAAAGGACCCATTAGTGTGTGTAACCAGCTTACTGAGGATTCGAAGCTTGTATAAACATGACATAAATATATAGATTTACAAAAGTTGTTCTTGTGTTCCGTCACAGGTGAGCCGGTTCTTGGCTCCCATCTTTCCTTGGAGGCGTCTGTCTTTATTTGAATTCTGGGCCAGTAGACTTCCCTGTGATGTCAATTCTCTGATGGGTTAAAAAATGTTATGACTTTGTAGATTATCCAGCTTTTTGCATGTTAGGGTGAAAGTGATGCTCTTTGCAGCTTCCTACATCTCAGTACACTGGTGTTTTAGGCAAGTTACCTAACAACTCTGAATCACATTTTTCTCCTTTGTAAAATAAGGACATTAACACTTAGCTCGTTGAATTGTCATACAAATTTTCTAAAATGTAAAGCACCTAATCTGTAATAGGTGCTTATTAAATGCCCTTCCACCCTCAAATTGCCCATCAGTGTGTATTAGGGACTCACTAAATCTCTGTTGCATGAATCATGTTTCCTCTACACACTTTAGTGACTAGTTGGCAATTTCTGTGTCCCTTTCATATAACCTGTTTCAGCACAAGTTTTCACTCTTCCCAAGATTGAAATAGTTGATGGAAGTGACAGGGATCGCAAGATTTGAACTCGTGTACCTGATTAAAATCGGTTTAATGTAATATGGGAGTCCTAGGATCTCCTTTGCCTTTCATTCATTTAATTGGTTCATTTATCCAACATTGGGTATTAGGTTCTAGTAATTCATGAGGGGCATGACAGGGTGGGAAAGATTCAAGGCCATTGGGAATCATGTGCAGAAGCAGACCCCGTTTCAGAAGGAAGTGATGAATTAAGGTCCCACTCTACCTGAATGAAAGAAAAGGCAGCACCACGAAAGAGCTTCTCAATGAAGCAGGAATACAGTTGACGCCTCTGTATCCTTCACATACCCTGCTCCTCTGCCAGCAGCTCCCAGATCCGCTTCCCCACATGGACAGCAAGAGCAGCCAAAACCACTCCACTCAAGTCTGTCTCTCCTTGTCGCTGCCCCAGATATAGGACTTTGGCCAAAGTGCTCCAGGTGGTGTCATTTACAAAATTCACAAAACTATTTTCAAAAGAAAAGAATGTGTGTGGATAGGCGATCTGTATTGGCTGAAAATATAATCCAATTTTCTTAAATGACATTTTTCCCCCAAAATGTTTTCCTAATAAGAATTTAATAGAAGATTTGGAAAATACAGAAAGGTATAATCAACCCCCCCGCCAAGTTGTCCGACACCTCGCTATTTGAGAGCACCATCTTTTAGTGTATCCCTGTCTTTTTTGATCTTGAAATTGCACGTGTATTTTATAATCTGCTTCTTTACTACGTTTTCAAGATGCTTGGAAATATCCTGACTATACTGCATTTCATCATATAATCCCCCTGCTTTTGGATTTTTGTTTTCCAATATTTTGCATTTGTAAGTAAACTACAAAAATTAGCTGTACCATAAAGTAGTTTTCTATATTTCAGGTTATTTCCTTAGCATAGATTCCAATAATTAGACTTACTCTGGCAAAGGCTATAACATTTTAAAGTTTTAATACATGCTGTCAGGTTTTTTCCTTCAATACATTTAGACTGATTAATAGTGCCATCAACTCAGTATAAGATTACCTATGTCACTTCATGCACATCACTATGTATTTGATTCCCAAAGCCATTTTTTAAAAAAAGGTACTCGTTTTTTTATTCTTAAATTAGTCATGTTGAAGATTTTTTATTTCTGAATTGTTATTCTGCTTTTTCATATTATTTGTTAACATTGTTTGTACATGTAATTGAAGAGACATCAGTGGTTTTTCTGAGAGCATAATTATCTCTAAGCTTATATATGGTTCTCTTCAGGGGAAACCATACTAACATACTAACATATTCTGCGTACTAACAAGATTATGATTTTCCCTCGATTTCAAGGGAGCACAACTATAGAAGGACAAATCGGATTCCTTGCAGGAATTTCTTGGGTATCTCCAAGAAAATGAGGGCAGGAAAAGACGAAACTTTCTAAAAGGCATATGGAGCTCTAAGGGCCAGAAGCTCAGAGTTGAAGCCCCGTGCTCCTATTTATTGCTCAAACAGGTGAATTATTTAAAAACCTAGTTTCCTCAAAATTAAAATTAGAGTGAGAAGGGCCTTCCTCGGTCCTCTTAAAGTGACTTAATCCTAGCACAATGCTAAATTGATGAAAATACTATCTTAAAATTATGTTAATAGTTGTTACATTTTTCACCGGGATGAAATCTGAGCATTTTGAAAAGGATTTCTTGGCTGCACTGAGCTGTTTCAGAACATCTGAATTTCAACCAGCCCTGGCAGTGGCCCAGGAAGTGACTGTTCTTATCTCTACCTGAAACTATTTTCAACATCAACCTTCTGAAGTAGACCTTTAATATTGGCTTTGAGAAAGAAAGTCATAGTAGCTGCTGAGCAACCTTTTATCCTGATATAGATGAAATTGCCATGACTCAAGCAATGACAATCCCAAATAAATGGTGTTATATCTTTAGTCCCACTGCAAGTGGCCTCGCATTTTACACTAGAGAGGGAACAGAAATGCTGATCAAAACAGAATCCTGGATTGTCAAATTCTAATGGCATTCTATCTCTTCTCAGTCCAATGGCTGAGAAGTCATTTTAAATTAATAAATGGAAAGGAGTTTCAATTTGTGGTCCAAGATTAAGTGGGGAAGAAATCATTGCAAATCTCAAGAGAAAATAAAAGAGGGATACTCCAAGAAAATCAAAGACTGTTGCCAGAAATATTAACCCAAAAGAGAAAACCAGAAAACTATGCCAAAGCAACTATAGAAAAAAGAGATACAGAAGCATCTAGGAGAATTGAAGCTAAAAATAAAGATCAGAGTCCACCAGGTGCAGTCTTGAAATTAAATCAGGTAGAGAGGATTTGGCTAGTTTTTTCATATTCGATATGTAGGTACCATTTATCTGGGAAGCAGTACTTTACTTGTCTGGAAGTGGTTGTATTTAGAAACGCTCCCTGGCAGTTAGCTAAAGTCAAAGGAGGTATTGTCTGTGACACACCCACAAAAAAGTTTCAAATTTCTTGTAATATTGTCAGGAAGGGAAAATGTACAAAAATGTACTACAAAGTTTCAAAGAAGCGTATGTCGAGATCTGGAAGTCAGCGACAAGGAAATAAGAAATGTAGAGAGCAAGATAGGTGTCCCAAGTTTCAGTAGGTAAAGAGTGGGAGAAGAACATTCCAGAAGGGCTCTTAGGCCAGGAACTGGACCTGCCTTCTAGGGAAATTACTGCCGGGAGCTGTGAATGAGAGCACAGGCCCCTAGGAGGAGGCAAGTGCCAGTCTCCAAGCAGCCCTGGCATCTCTGGGCAGGACTCAGGCAAATTATCAGCCTAGAGCTGCCAGACCAGAAGAGCCATGCCTCCCAGCAGGAGTTGAGTGAGTGATCAGGACTGCGGGCAGAAACGGTCAACTCTGCAGCCAGTCCTGCAGCACGTGCCCAAGGAAAGCAGGGTCATCGCCAGGCAAGCTGAGGTTCATAGAGGAGACTCCCATCACTAGAGATGGAGTCAAAGCAAAAACAAAAACAGGGCAAGGTTCCAGGCCCAGTAAGAAGATTGTGAGGAAAACAGGATATGAGAACAGAAAATCAGAATAGAGGCCAGAGAGAACCTGGAGGCTGCCGCCGGCTCTGCAGTGGGGAATTGGGCCAGGAAGCTCCCACACTTTTGCCCCACAAACACGCCTCTGTGCTCTGCTGCAGGGAGTGCTCTAATTCGAGAGCCTCATAGAAACCAAAGGACAACAGTGGGCCATCACACCCCTCTCAGGGCTGCCACAAAGACGGTTTGGGAGCTCAGAGGAGGAGTATGCAGACATCTCACCCAAATATCATCTCCATAACGACTCCTTCTTAAGCAGTGGATAATTTTGCCTCCTCCCCACAGGGGACATTTGGTAATGTCTGAAGACATTTTTGATTGTCCCAACAGCGGGCAGGTGATACTGGCATCTAGCTGGGAGAAGTCAGAGATGCTGCTAAACATGCTACCTTGCACAGAACAAGAATTCTATGACCCAAAATGTCACTAGTGTGGAGGTTATGAAAAATGTCATATAAAGTATGCCCACCTTCAGCCCCATCACTTGCCCCATCACTTTCCTATGGCATTTATTAACTACTAGAAATAATCTTGTTTATGCATTTGCACATTTAATGCCTACTTCTCCTATTATAAAGTAAACTCTGATAGCTGAAACCTTGTCCTTCTTACTTATTGCTGTATTTCCAGAACCTGATACATAGTAGGTACCAAGTAAATAGTTATCGAGTGAATAAATTGAGATGAACAAAGGATAGAGTCAGTGCGTGGAAAATGGCAAAAATATAAACCAGAAAATCTTCACTCCAAACCCTACTATTATGAAGTAGGTTCAGAAGAGCTCCGAATTCAGATCAAGGCATGTTCTGCAATACAATAATTAGTATTTTGTACCTATATGTATTAAATCCTCTAGGAGTGAATAAGCCCCTTGAGGTCAGAGTCCTTATCTTCCTCTTCTCTAGCACAGAGCTGAGCCCAGCTGCATGGGCTGTGAATTGTTACTCATGTGCAGTTTATTTGAGATGTCAAAAGAAGCACCAGATTTGGTCCTGTGGGTCACAGGAAGAATATGCATTCCATGGGCAATTAATGTCGAATCGGCATGTTTTCTACCCTCACCAAATAGAACTTGAGGTCACATCTCATTCTTCCCAGAGAGATGTGTCACGCAGATTGAGTAGTGAATATTTTGTCATTTGATCTACACCGTTGATCTCCCTGCATAAAGGCTGGTAAGCAGGATTCAATTCTTGTAAATGATCGGTGCCATAGCTGAGTAAGAGTGATGTTCCTCCTATTTGCATAAGACAAGAGCTCCCTGTGTGGTCCCCTGCTGCACGCTTCCCTTTAGATGACTTTAGGAATGGTAAGATGATAAATCAAGATGACCCACTTCCAAATAGTTTAAACAGAGAGGAAACTTCCAAATAACGTTCCTTAAAAATATTAATGCCGAGAAGAAAGACAAATAGAAGTGTTGAATGTGGAATATTCTTTAGTTGTGGATATTTTTCAGAATAGGAGAGGTACTGGGGCATATGGTGGATTACAAACTGACCGTACGGCAAAAATCACATTATGGGAAACATAAATTATGAGCCAAATGTAATAAAATCCTTTATAATCTTTGTCTGGTATATAGTAGTCGTTTATTAATAATTACTATTGTTTCCCCCCGCTTCCCACCATCCACATGGCTCATCTTCCAACAGAGTCCTGAGGCCAGTGGTACTATGAGAACTTATAAACTCCAAATATATGGAAACTCTGAGCATTCAGAAAATAATCAGGTATAATATTAAAAAGCAGAAAGTAAGTCTTATGGGGGAAAAAAAAGATTAAAAGAATTGGGATGAGTTAATCTGAACAAAAGTGGGCTAAAATTTTTTTTTTTATTTTTTTTCAACGTTTTATTTATTTTTTAGACAGAGGGAGACAGAGCATGAACGGGGGAGGGGCAGAGAGAGAGGGAGACACAGAATCGGAAACAGGCTCCAGGCTCCGAGCCATCAGCCCAGAGCCTGACGCGGGGCTCGAACTCACGGACCGCGAGATCGTGACCTGGCTGAAGTCGGACGCTTAACCGACTGCGCCACCCAGGCGCCCCTAAAATGTTTTATTAGTACTAACATTTAAGAGATAAATATTCTATTCTTGAAGAACCCTACCTTAAAAGTTATCTTTCAAATATAATTACTTGAAATTTAAAATAAATATTTATTGGGGTCTACTAATGTGCTAGAGAGATGGAATAATAAGTGATACAGTGGGTTTTTTTCATGGTTCTTGTATAGGACAAGTCAGCTACCATTCATTTAGTTCTTCCATATGTATTTCTTAAGGACCAATTGTGTTGCAGGCAGAGAAAATGTTATCATCCTTTGTAAAATAGGCTGTACATGTATTTATTTACAAGTACGGGTAAACTTGGTTCATTTATCATTCTGAGGACTAGCAAAGCTGTAAAACAATTACAAAACGCTAAGTCCAAAGGAGAAACGGAATGGTCTCATCAGTATGTTTTAAATAACCCATAAAATATTCTTAATCAAAACAGCAAGGCGGGACAGAAAGGCCAATGTGCATTACTAAAAATCTAAATGAATGTATTTACTAAAATGTCATTACTTCTAAGCACATATAATTAAAATAACAGCTAGTAAAAATTAATAATGAGTATCCACTTTGGTCCAACTTTAAGAGATTTTAAATAAGTTAGCTTGCCCAGAAGTTTAATGTAAAAGTTTCTCTTGAAAATATTTTTTTACCATTTAGTAAATAAAACATTCCCCTCTTGATCATGGATGTAATTGATTAAGTAAGGTTTTTGTACATAATTAAGTCTATAATTCTTTTTTTTTTTTTTTTTGCATGCCTGGAACATCATTCTGATTTTTAATATTTTAAATTAGAATATATATTAGAGTAACTAATGTCATTCTTAGACTATGACCTTTGAACCAGTGATTCTCAAACCTGCCTGGACATTATAAACACCTCTTAAAGGAACAGATTACTAGTTGCAATCTAAAGATCCTGATTTAGTAAGTCTGGGGTATCAGCAATTATAATTTAAACCTCAATATTAACAGAGTGTAAATTAATGAATTTACTACCTAATCTTCATTGCTACTTTCTTCTTCTGTATCTTCCATACTTTAGCACATAGTTGGGACTTAAAAGATGTCTTTAATTGATTGACTTACAAGATTTTTGCAAAAAAAAAAAATTAATTTTAAAAAATAGAGACCCAAATGCCCTTTCAATAACATTAATTCAAATTGAATATGGTTGCTTAAAAGGTATTTACAGTAAAAAGAAACTGGAGAAACATAAATTTCACCATAAAGAAAAAATTATTATAAATTCTAAAATTTTCTCCTCATACGTTTAAGTGCCCACATATAAAATGTGTTTATTATGCATGTAATTTGTGTACAGAAAAATGTTATGTTCTGAACTAAAATACATACATATTAAAATCTAAATGACTAATTTTACTCTAAGGTTTCATATAAAATTTCTTGAAGGTTTCCTAAATAAAAATTGGGTTACCTTTTCTATATGAAATTATATTCTTTTGAAATACACAAACAAAAGCTGATCTGCATGGCATAAATGTTCAGCTCTTTAAACATAAAATCAATATTGATAGTTTTAGAAGTCCTAAGTATTGCTTTAGTGAAAATTCAGGTAATTATTCCACTGTTAATTGTCTGAATTCTCGTTCTTCAAGTGGCACCATGGTGGGTGCTGTAAGTATAATATAGTAATGGCACTAGATACAGACTCAGGTATTATAGAAGAAATGGCTACAGTTGGGGGAAGAGCCAGTGGAGGAGAATGGTTGTAGGATAATTTGTAGCGATAATAACTAAAGCATTAGTTGTCGTAGAAGAGAACATGTTGACAAATGATGGTAGTTCTATTAGATTAAAGTAAGAAGAGTGGCATTTATAGTTCCAGGTTCAGATGATAAGGTGGAGATTAAAGATTGTTGAAGGAAAGTGATGACCATTGTCATTGTGAACTAAGTGGAAGTCACAGTAGTTGCAGGTAAAGTGGGAGTGGGAGTGGTTGTAGAGTCAGCTGACAGGATTTGTGGGTTCAGTTGAAGAGATGGTGGAAGTGGTAACTGTGTTGGTTGTCCGCTAAGATTAAGTTATGATAGCATTTGTTGTTTTTGAAGTTGAAACAGTTATAGATTCTGTTCAAGTGGGGTCAGCTGTGGTTTCACTTGAAGTGGTGGTTGTAGCTTTCGTGATTGTACGTTCAGGTGAGGTGATAGTGGAGCTGTTGCATTTGTGGGTTTCGTTTTACTGGTGACTGGCTTTTGTGGTTGTAGGTTCTGTGGAAGTGATGGCGGTGGCTGTCGAGGTTGTAGGCTCATTTGAAGTGTT
>NW_024412397.1:21057983-21061109 GCF_014898765.1 Herpailurus yagouaroundi
AGGCTCAGTCGAAGTGATAGTGATGGCTGTTGAGGTTCTGGGTTCAGCGGAAGCGATGGTGATGGCTGCTGTGGCTGTAGGTTCAATGGACGTTGCAGTGGCTGTAGATTCTGTTGAAGTGGTTTTAGTTACGGGTTCAGTTGACGTGGTGGCCCCTGCAGGTTGTGAAGTAGTAGAGGTCATTCCAGGAATGCTAAGTATAGGCTCCTCATTGTTTGCAGGTAGCTGGTTAGTAATGGGAGAACTGTCATTTTCTCTGTTGTTCACCAGGCATATTATGAGCACTCCAGTTGCTGTTGTTATCACACAGGCTAAGAGACAAGCCAAAAAGACTTTCCACAGAGACAAGTCATTACACCAGTTTCCTTTTGCCTATGAAGAGTGTAAATGATAATATCAGTAATAAAAAACAAAAATGCTTGTGATTTCTCATCTCTTTTGTGTTATTTATACTGTAGTGCATTAACATGATTTCAGTCCTTATATATATCCAAAGAAATGTAGGCTTACGGTCCAAGTTTTTATCCAGGTGAAAACAACTGCACACTTTCTTTAACATTGGAAGAAATGAGAATCTACCAATTTCTCATCTTCTTTTATTGGAAAATATTCCAATAATGGGAAGGAAGAGCTTTGTCTTTTCACACAGGCAGAAAAGCACTTGAATGGTAAACTGTCACACACCCAATCCTCCAGTAGATGTTGTCATTACCCCAACCCTTGAGCAACCACAGTCAGGGAAAGTCAAGTACCTGGGCAAATCAGAGTCAAGATAAATGTATAGTCACCATCCTTGAATGGATTTTCTGGACTGTTCCATCATTCTATTATATTTCTGTAATATACACTCTCATTTTGTAAATCTTTCTTAATCTTCTCTCTCTTCAAACATGTAACCTCCACCTACCAGCCCTCAAAAACAAATTGACCCATCTCATTTCCATCAAATGACTTCATCTCCTTCCTCCTTCACTGGGAAACTTGAAGCCATCAAATGGAAACTCTTTCAAAGCCCTACAGGTATCAAACCTGCAGACCTAAGCATGCCTGGGCTCCACCTCTCTTCCTTCCCTGATTGACACAGAGATGCTGTCCCTCTTTCTGGCTGATGCTGATCTGCCAATCTGTCCTTGGACCTCATCCCCCATATCCTTCTCAACAACTTTTCTCTTTTTTTCGTTCTTCCTCTGGGACTAAATACTTCCCCCTTTCCTCTTAAGTGGCGTCTTCCTTTGAACATTTATATACACTCAAATCTCTTCCATTTTAAACAAAAAACCTCCTTTGACTCCAAATCCCCTTCTCACTACTTCCCTTTCTCTCTCTCTGGAAAATGAAAGTTCTTGAGAGTTGTATAAATGCAACATCTCCATTTGCACACCTTTCAACCCAATTGTGTCTGGCTTCTACCTCTGCCATGCCACTGAAACACCTCTTAATAAAGTCACAAATGACATTTATTCACTCAAATCTAACTGACATATTTTAGCCCTCACCATACTCAAACCCTCAGTAGCATTTGCCTCTGAAGCATCCCTTCACCCTTTTGAACAGTCTCTTCCCTTGGCTTTTGTGATATTCCATTTTCGTTGGGTTTCTCCTAACAACCCTCCCCCTCCCAAATATTCCCAGTTTCTTTTAGAGGCTTACTATCACATTCAGCTTTACTGTTGACACTCCCGGGACCTTTTCTCTCACTCTAGGTTTAGGGTCAGCAAACTTTTTCTGTAAAGGGCAAGACAGTAAATAGTTTCAGCTCTGTGAGCCATACAGTTTTGGTCACAATGACTCCAATCTTCCATTATAGTCTTAAAGCAGCCATAGGCATTGAGTAAGCAAGTGAGCATGACTGTATTCCAATACAACTTTATTTACAAAAATAGGCAGTGGACTGGATTTGACCATTCTATGCTTTCTCTTTCCTATGATTTTCATTACTATCCATATCTAAATGACTCTCTAATTTATTTCCAGTCCAGCTCTCCCCTCTGACCTTCAAATGCTCACATGATACCATATATTAGATGTCTAAATGATGCCTCAAACTCACTGTGTCCAAACCCAAAGTCATGATCTCCCCAGTGAAACCTGGCAAGCTCCCACATCCCTTTAAATGGTACCACCATCCATTATATTCAGTTCCATAAGCTATTAACAAAGGGATCACCCTTGAAATTTCCCAACCCATCACCAAGCCCTTTAGCTGTACCTGCTAAATATCTCCCAATACTATTGATTTTCTCTATATCTGTTGATACTACTCTATTCCAAGCTTCCTTTATCTCTGCCATGGACTAGTGAAATAGCCTTGGGCCACTCACTCCGTTTCTACAATGCATCATGCTTCCATCTAAAGTGGGATCTTGGCACAAATAGTTCTGTTCATTGTGAATGCCTCTCTCATCCTCCATTTACCACCCAGAATACAACACAGACTCCTCTGGCACCTATTTTTGCAACAGTACTCATGACGTTCAGTGATTCTGTTATCAGAAGAGGAATAATACACTGAGGCTTTTTCATAATTAGAGTATTCCCAATTCTTTAAGTAATATTGATAGCCATATAAATATAAAACTTCCTACCACCCATCAGGTAGGTAGCTGCCTAGCACCTAGTATGACCATAGGGACCCAGAGAATCCACCTGAGTGCATTATCTCCTTCCCAGGCTTATTACCTGAAAGCGTGCAATGAAAAGAGCTCCCTGGGAGCTTTCTAGTGATGTGCATTTTAACAAGATAAACCAAAGCCCTGCTTATTTTCTCACTAATCCTCATCAAAGATTATGTTATCCACCACCATGATTTAAAAGAAAAATCATGGAATTGCATAGCTTCTGGGACTCCCTATTTCATCATTTACAAAATGGTGATAAAACAGCTTGTGAAGTACAGGATTACCTTCGGAATCAACAAAATTGATTTGTTTTGTCATTTCTAAAGTGTTTTTGCAAATATGTGTTGCTTTATTCGTAGGCAACAAAGCAGTGTAGAAGAGTACAGTCTTTTTAACTGGAGAAATGTTATAAGTTCAGAGCTATGAAATCTTAAACAATTTCTTACCTTCTCTGGGCCTCAAATCCCTTTATCTTAAAATAGAGAGCTAAAAATATCTATCTTATATT
>NW_024412397.1:21061119-21081790 GCF_014898765.1 Herpailurus yagouaroundi
TTTAAAAATATGTTTATCTTGGATGCAGTATAGTATATAGAAATTAAGGTCAAGAACTTTGGAGTCCAACAGATTTGGGGTTGAATTTTAGCTCTGCCACTTATTAGCTATGGAGAATTTAACACCTTTATCTTTCTAAGCCTCAGTTCCCTCATAAGGATAATAATACTTAATAATACCTAGAAAGATGAAAAGATAAGACAATGTTTATAAAGTGCCTGGCACAGTGTCATGTATGTAAGTTTCCGATTGTCTAACATGATTGATTATTTCATAATCACCTGGGTGAGAGCAATACCCTCAGTGAATGGGATACAACATGCACACCTTCCATACACACTAAAATAGATCTTAAATGTCGCACAGTATAGGCCACAGTATTTGTTGGAAGGGTGCAAAGGGTGGCAACCCCAAAGCAACAGGAGTAGAATGAAGGCATGGGCCACCAAGGCCAAGTTAGCCCCAGAAAAAATAACATTTTCTTTACTTTGACTGAAAACACTACAAGCAGTCTCAAAGGAAAAAAAGTGGCAAAAGGGCTTATGCACATCTGGGAGAACTCTATGCTACTTTAAAAAAATTATACAAGAGCCGCTTAATGAAATAAGTTGTGCACAACCAGACAATAGGACACCTAAGTTCTTCTTTTTGGGTCACTTTTGGCAAAAACCATGCTAATTGATGCCTGGGCCCCACCCCAGAGCTTCTGATTTAATTGGTCTGGGGTGGGACTCAACCAATGGGTATTTCTTAAACAATCGCCAGGGGATTCTAAAATGCACCTGGGATTAAGAACTACCAGACTAGACGTTATCTAAGACTTCTCAATTCTATGATTACATAAATTTATTTACCTCTCTGCAAAAAAGAAGAAACATTTTCTCACTCCACCCCATTGAGCACATTCATTCTTTCACATCGTCCCAGCAACAATACAGTTTATACTTTTATCCAGAATCAAGAAAACAAGGCTCATACTCTCTCTACCAAGCCTCTACAGCAAGATTAAGCAACAGAAGGTAGAAACTCCAGTCAGGGAAACCCAACCAAACTTCCAAGTAGAATAAGCAATTTATAGTCAAGGTCTAATTGCTATAACAGGGCTGAAGATAGAGAGATACAGTCCTGAGGTAAAGTTAATTCAACCAACGGATAAGGTCAGGAACCAAAGACCTGGATCTAGTCTCCAAAGCTAGTGGGGAAAAAAATCTGGAGAACAAGAGTCGGGTTTCTATGTCAAGATCTTATGCACCATAGATCACAAGGAAGAAACCTATGGAAAGTGCCACATACAGGTCCAAAGTCTAGAACAGTGGAAGCAAACAAGGTGATCACCAATTGAGCAGACCCTTAAAACTTTGAATATGACACAGTCTCCCACCAGAGTCTAATTTGTGAATTAAACTCTATATTGTCAACATATTTTCTCCTCTGCCTCTCCCCACCTGCATTTGTACTTTACATTGATTCCTTTCACTTTCAAATAATGTTCGCTATCTATGCAAATATTTGAGTCCCCAATAGAATATCAGCTCTTCAAAAACAGATTATCAAATATTCTCCTTCTTACGAACTGCCTCGCAGAGACTTATAATTATACTGAGAATACAGCAAATGCTTAACATGAATGTGGGTGAATTAAATGATTATATGCATTTCCTGGGAAAGAACAGAACAAATACGTCCCTGTATAAAGCACATTTCAACCTGGATAAAAGCTGCTATATCAAACATTACCTCTGTACTGGACAATTCTGTGTGTGGGTTTCTTGAGTGTGCAAGGGCTGCTGGGCTCACATAGACCCCAGTTAGGTTGGACGAGACATGACCAGTTGTACCACTTGAAGGTGAATGCCAGCATGCAGAACTATGAGCCTGTTGGTCATCTGAACACGTGATTGGCTACAGAAACAAAACATAAGTGAATAGAAAGTCATGGTGTAGAATTTCTAAAATGAAACTCTTCTGTCAAACATAATCAAGAGCATCACTTTTAAAAGGGATAATGCATAACAAAACTTCAAAAGGAATTTTTCTAACTATACTCTGAAGATCAAAAAAAAATCTAGACAGATTATGACATAGTATACTTAACTAATTTTTTTTTAATTTTTTTAACGTTTTTATTTATTTTTGAGACAGAGAGAGACAGAGCATGAACGGGGGAGGGGCAGAGAGAGAGGGAGACACAGAATCCGAAGCAGGCTCCAGGCTCTGAGCCATCAGCCCAGAGCCCGACGCAGGGCTTGAACTCACGGACCGCGAGATTGTGACCGGAGCTGAAGTCAGACGCTTAACCGACTGCGCCACCCAGGCGCCCCTACTTAACTAATTTTTGTAAGTTACTAATGCTCCAGATCAGGAATGTATGTCATCCTTATTCTCTACCACATTACTTGCATGTATTAAATACCCTCATGTTGCAAGCTGCTGTAAGTGGAGCGATAGTAAGAAGTCTGTATTTGTATAAGGAATAGAATGTTAGAGCCAAAAAAGTTCTTGCAGCTGATTATCAGGTACAACCCGTTTAGGTCATTTTGGAAATGAGAATATTGAAGCAAAAAGAGTTGACATAATTATCAGCAGCAGCAGCAGCAGCAGGATCCCATAATGACATGATAGCAAGCACCGGAGCCCGGACCTTCCAGTGTTAAGACCAGTGTACTTTCCACTCCGTCCCACTACACCATGTATAGTATGTTATTATGCTAAACCATGGTAAGATGTATAGTGTATACTAATCTATACTATACTAGTGAAAAGTTGTCCTACAAAGAGACTCCTTCACATAATCTGTACCATGGTCTATGCAACGGAACTTGCACACCCATGACAAAGAGACAAAAGGCAAATCATTTGTCAGTTTGTGATATGTTTATGCTGGGTTCCTCTTGGACACACAGCAGTATAAAAGCAATTCTCAACAACAAAAAGGTCTCTGCTCTGAGAGTTTATATGCTAATATAACAGGGAGGCATAACAATTGCCACATATTGTTGAGAAAGGGGGCCTTAAGGATTAAAAATGGGTTGGGCTCAGTGGGAAAGATTTGGGGGAACAGGTGTTTTAAAAGGGGAAAGAATAAAATGAAATGAAAATGGTAGCGGAACAAGTTCAGGAACTTGTGGATCTGGGCCAAGAGTTTTGGTACATCTCAAAAACAATGTAGGACTGTCTGGGGATCTTCATCACATAGAACGATGTTTCCTTCTAGTTGTGAATCAAGGGCATCTCTGCCACTCTTTGCTCTCTTCAAAAGGCAAAAACTACAACTACCCACTGCAGATGTGCTGTGAGGATTAACGAGTAAACAACTGGAAAAGTGTTGGAGCAATGTCCATATGTACTCGGTGAGTGTTGGCTGTCAGTAGTGGCAGCAGCAGCCGCAGCAGTGTTTTTATTCCTACTGTTACTGCTACTAGTTGTCTTGGGTCACGTTTATGTAATAACCCATTATTAAAGAGCCATAATAATTGCTGGTGCCTCAACTCATCAGTTCCATAAAACTGTCAGACTAGAAATGTATGTGGTCACTGAGAACTACCACAAGCAACACAAAAAATAAATGTGATGGTTATTAAATATAGATAAGATGGAATACTCTTGGCAGTAAAGGGTTTGGGGAGACAGATTTTTCTGTTATATCAAAGAAGTAAAGAAAACAGCTCTGTTTTACTGAAAAAAAAAAAACTAAACAAACTCCATGTTATTCACTAGATCAATTTGAGCAATGTTGGACTTTAATAACAACCTTGCTTATTTTGCCAAGTGCTGATGATGCTGTAGTTATCTGGTTTGTCTGTGGCTGATGAACTAGAATATTTTAATGCACTTTGTAAACAAAACAAAATTCACTCCCCAAGTCAGTTTTCCAAATCTTCTGGCCCTGATGGAATCCTAGCCCTTTCAAAGAAAAAGATGATGGGCGGTGTCTACACTTAGGGTGGAGAACCTCTGATCTAGATTCAGCTTTGGAGTAATATTGCAGCCCAAGTAATAATTTTTACTCTGGTATGTTGCTCTGACTCTTAGTATAGGTGGAGTCTCTACACAGAACTGGATCAGTTAAAGAGCTCCAAACGTTTAATCAGATAATCAGCCTTAGCTAATAAGGGCCATAGGCAACTGAAGTGAATTAGCTATAGTTACCAAAAACAGTTCTGTGGGTTTTCCCCGTGATTTTATAAGGATTAACTTAAGATCTCACATATCCCAACAGAAAAACAAAACACCAACATTTATTTTACTTTTGTTTATAATCTTCAACAATTATTAAACTTCACAATTGAATTTGGTCTTAGGAGAAAAGCATATTTTTATAGCTATGCTTTAAATATCCATAATAAAGTGAAATAGTTAGCCACCTATCAAGATATACACTGTAAAAACAACTCAAAATAATATTTGTAAACATCTTCAAGTTTGTTGCATCTAGAGAAACTACGAAGATGATGGATATGTGGCTAAAGGGATTTTTTTCCATTTGAGTATTCAGGCATCTTGAGTGTCGAACTCAGAAGTGACAAGAACAGCTTCAGGAGAGTCCTTTGTATGACTCAAAAGGACAAACCCCTTTTCTTTTGGTAAACCAAGAATTCTCCTTGGGATTCTTTTATTCAACCAACACTTACCAAGCAAAGACTTTCGTCTTTGGCTTATCTGGAGGCAATTAATATGGGCTAATTGCCACAGCTCCAAATTGCAAAGGGAAAAATATTTCATTTATTCTTCACGCAGGAATTTTAACTTACTATTTTAATTTTTATCATACTTCCATCCTTTGTTCTTTTTTAAAGGAAATCATCTCCTTTATTTTTATTCATTTATTTTAAAGTTTCTTACTTATTTTGAGAGAAAGTGAGAGAATCAGGGAGGTACAGAAAGAGAGGGAGAGAGAGATTCCCAAGCAAACTCTGTGCTCATTCTCACAAACCACAAGATCATGACCTGAGCCAAAATCAAGAGTCGGACGCTCAACCAACTGAGCCATCTAGGCCAGGTTATAAAACCTAGGCCATTATAAAACCTATCTGAACCTAAGCTAGGTTCAGATATAAAAAACACTTCGAACTATACATACAGTAAAAGCTTGATTCTTGGTGTAAAAACATTTAAAAATAGATAAAATAGGGGCACCTGGGTGGCTCAGTCAGTTAAGCATCCGACTCCAGCTCAGGTCATGATCTCATGCTTCATGGGTTTGAGCCCCGCATCGGGCTCTGTGCTGACAGCTTGGAGCCTGGATCCTGCTTCAGATTCTGTGCCTCCCTCTCTCTCTCTGCCCTCCCCTGCTCATGCTCTATTTCTCTCTCTCAAAATAAATAAACATTAAAAAAAATTTAAATAGATAAAATAACCATATTTCTTATACAAAGTAGAAATGTTTAAAGGATTTCTTTCGGGGCGACTGGGTGGCGCAGTCGGTTAAGCGTCCGACTTCAGCCAGGTCACGATCTCGCGGTCCGTGAGTTCGAGCCCCGCGTCGGGCTCTGGGCTGATGGCTCGCAGCCTGGAGCCTGTTTCCGATTCTGTGTCTCCCTCTCTCTCTGCCCCTCCCCCGTTCATGCTCTGTCTCTCTCTGTCCCAAAAATAAATAAATGTTGAAAAAAAAAATTTTTTAATAAAATAAAATAAAGGATTTCTTAGGCCTAAAGACAATATCCAAGATCAATATCTGGATTTCCAGCATATTTAGAAATCCAAGTTTTGACAGGTTTAGTATATAAAATCGAAGAATCAGATTATAAAAATATTATTTAAAGACCAAACCAAAGATATCATTGGAGATATATGTTTACATGATGGTGAATATAGAAAGTTAAATGGATTTATTTGTATATGATGTGGTAACAGAAATTGCTAATCCTTTAAATTAGCAAATATGTAAATTAATTTTTACAGTATAATACAGAAGAATATAACATGAAAAGTTGCAGCAGAAAAATTTAATACATGGCTATGCTTCCTTTCTGAGAATAATGCAAAATTATGACTTGACCACATAATAGCAAAGAAATTCGATTGATTTTAAAGGCTGAAAATGAGATAGCACTATAGGCAAATTATTAAAATTAAGCAAATACTCACAAGCTGGTTTTCAGAGTGTTCAATATTGACTACATATTTTCCACGCTTTCTGTCCATTCTTGAGCTTATAATGCCATAGGCTTACCTTCAAGGATATTTTTCAATTCATGTGTGGCCTTTATACCTGCAACTCTGAGAAATAATTTAAATGACTAGTGGAAAATCAACTCTGATGCATCAGTGATGGTGAGGATTAAACTAAGTAATAAGTAGTCATTCACTAAAATGGAATCCACCTTAGAGAAGGAAATGAGGTGTTAATCATAGAAAATCAATACAGCCTCTGAGTGCTACTGTGATTACTCCCTCAATAACCCTCCTGACAGGAAGGAACTCTGAAAAGCTTACATAATTATTTATTTCTTCCCTTTGGCCCCATCTTTCAGACACCTGTCTTCTATTTTAGGACTAACCCAAGAAAAAATTGTGAGTTATAAGTTTGCCTTTGCTTTCTCTCTACCCAAGCCTGAATGCCTTCTTGCCAGCTCTTAGTCACCCATGGCCTTAGGATGGCTTCACCTTTTCAGTCTCACGGCTGGAGTCTGGAAGTCTACTTGGGCAGTTGCTTGGGAATTTACATGCATTTAAAAATGATTAGAATCAATTTCCTAGGCAATAATGCCAAAGGAGTGATGGAATATTGAAAATCTGGAGGACGAGTTTTGTTGTTTTGTCAAGAAATCTAGTTTGTCCCAAATTGAAAAAGGATGAACTTTTATTGACTTATTCACTCAACAGGTGAGAATACTGAGTTTCTAAAGTGTGCCAGGTACTTTGCCTGGTACAGAAAGTTCAGCAGCAAACAAAATAGACCATACCACGTGTTCTTTGTATCTTTTCACTTTTGGATTCTGAATTTTTTTTTTCAAAAAAAATTTGAAAAACTGGGAAGGGATTTGTTCTAAACAGGAGTAAAAACATATAATTACTACCCTTACTCCTGTTGAGACAAAACCAGTGATGCCATGGTATGGCCATGACTACAAAGGACATACATGGGTTGAAGGTGTTCATAACATTAAACATGACCCTCTAATAAACTGATTTATTTGAAAATCAGAACGATAAAATTACCAAACAAGTGGTATTAATGTGACTATATTTAAATATATTTGCTTTTAAAATATGACTACACTTATATTCTTCAGAGGCATTTACTTTAATTTGGTACTAAAGCAACATAGCCATGGTGTAGGTAGAACTCTATAATTTTTTTTAATTTTTTTTTAACGTTTATTTATTTTTGAGACAGGGAGAGACAGCATGAACAGGGGAGGGTCAGAGAGAGAGGGAGACAGAGAATCTGAAACAGGCTCCAGGCTCTGAGCTGTCAGCACAGAGCCTGACGCGGGGCTCGAACTCACGGACCGTGAGATCATGTCCTGAGCCAAAGTCAGATGCTTAACCGACTGAGCCACCCAGGCGCCCCTAGAATTCTATAATTTTTGACAGCATCCACAACATTATAGCAATGACAGAGAGAGTGAAAGTTTTCTCTGATCTCAGGTTCACAATCTCTAGGAGTTGCAAGACTCAGTCCCAAAGTTTGGAAGAAAAACATAGAAAATTGATTAAACGTATTTAAAATAGCAACAAAATTAACCAACACATTGCTCCGTGGCTAAATTTCCCATATAAAAATTAGAGTCTTCTTTATTTTGCAAAGAACAATTCTTCAGCATGTATTAGTAACAATTCTCATGAACACCTCCACCCAAAGGTCAACAGAAAAAACAGAACACACCTCGACTGTTAGAACAGAGAGCAAGGGTATCTCTCTCATTGTTCTGTCAAAGTCTCCTATAAAAAGTCTTTGTTCACAGGATTTATAGCCAAAAAGAAACCTGCAAGTCTTTTGGCTGACAGCAGTTCAGAGAACTGTTTGATAGCTGGCCAATCTTCATGGGGAAAGTTCTATTTCTCATTCAATTAACAGAGAATTGAATTGCATCATTATCTGGAAGTCTAGGTCAAAACTTTTTTCTTTTTTTAATCATGTTACTCAAACAAATCTTTCTTGCCTGAAATTTCACTATGCTTTGATTATGACTTCTTTGGTCAGTTAATAATATGAGAGCCAATATGACGGCTGGAGCTCTCTGATCTTAGACATTTTAGGGAAAGGGATTATTACAGTTTTTCATTCTGTTATTGGCATTACAAGCAAACAATCAGGCACAGAATTTCAAAGCCTAAGTAAAATACTGATATGCAACCCAATTAATTCAAAAGTATGAAAGATCATTGTGGAAGGAAAAAAAGAACAAAAATAAATCTTCAAAGTGCCCTATCAAATTTATTATCAAAGCAATTAGAAGTAATCATTAAAAGTAAAGTTGAAAATGAAACCTGAAAGTTGCAGCAAATGTGTTTATATATGGTAATCGTAACACTATCAGGGTGTTTTATTGTATTTTCAAAGCTGACTCCATCTCTACAGCAGGTGTTCCTTCACTGAATCAAAAGTAATTAAAAAGTATTTCAGTAATACAATGGAACTAGAATAATTAGCCCTACTTAAAATAGAAATTTCAGGAGAAAAACATGTTTTGATGCATGTCACTGAATTTCTTAATTACATATCTGAAGTCTACTTACAAATTTTATATATGTTTATACTGACAGAACATGGTTTTTCAGTAACTTACCCCCAACTGTTTATTGAACACCTCGCACGCCCCAGGCATGTCTCAACCCTGGATATCCAGACAGCATTGATTAAGACAGACAAAACCCTTATTTATCCCCTACGCTTTGTTGATTGAATGTTTGGCTTTTGATTTTACTTTCAAATTTTTTTAATTGTAATATTTTTGTTTAAACAAAGAGAACTTTTTTTTTTTATTTAGTTAAAGGTACACGTTTTTTGTATGTTGGGAAATCGGTTCCATAATGGTCAATATGTCAGTTTCTACAGAATAAACAGCAATGGCATAGTTCATCTCTGACCACAGGGACTGGGAATTCATGGTTTTTGTAGGGTCTGATATTCCATTTTACAGTGACCTTCAGGGTTCAGAAGTTCTCTTTTCTACCAAGCCAAAATTTTCCTTGTTCTTTCAAATGACTTAAACGCTGGTCCTGCTACATCTGGGGACACCCAAAATTAAACCATTGTTTCTTCAGAATATTGGTCTGTGATCCCTGATGCACAATTCCAAAATCCAAAAGGCTTTGGAAACAAATTATTTTGTGTATTTGGCACAAATTTAGTTGACAGCAAAAGTTAATCAAAACTAACCTTTAATCAATTTAGCATGATTATTCATATGTTTAACTACAAAAATATTGATGTGTATTGCACGTTTACTACCACAGTCCTGATGGGGGTGTTGTATAACGTATCGTACTGCCGTCATAAAATTTTTAAAAATCTGAATTGTTGGGCGCCTGGGTGGCTCAGTCGGTTAGGCGTCCGACTTCGGCTCAGGTCATGACCTCACGGTTCGTGAGCTCGAGCCCTGCGTCGGACTCTGTGCTGACAGCTCGGAGCCTGGAGCCTGCTTCGGATTCTGTGTCTCCCTCTCTCTCTGCCCCTCCCCTGATCATGCTCTGTCTCTCTCTGTCTCAAAAAAAAATAAAACATTTTAAAAAAATCTGAATTGTAGAACACATCTCATCCGAGCACTTCATATGAGGGACTATATATGTGGTTTGTAGAAATTTTACAATTTTTAAAAATAACTAATATATCCTTCCTTATTCTTATTGCTCCGAAATATTGGTTTATAAATTCTTCACTTGATAAAATGATTCCTAACTGGCATTTTAAAAATGGAGATGAGAAGAAGAATAAAAAGTTTCAATTATTGCTGGATTACAGCAAACAACGGCACCGTTGGACAGACTGTGATCTAAGATTTGATTAACATAATATTATTAACATTACAGGGATATGCCCAGTCCAGTGGGTATACCACACTGCTCATAGCTAATCCTAACAACACCTACAAGAATTAAGTAGAATTACAAGAATTAAGTATTATTATTCTCACTTTCGTGATGAGACACATATGCTTTAAGCGACGTTTTATAAACCTAAGTTAAGATTAGAGTTGGGGGGGGGCACCTGGGTGGCTCAGTCTGGCTCTTGATTTCAGCTCAGGTCATGATCCCACCATTCATGAGATCAAGCCCCGTGTTGGGCCCTGGTGCAGTCAGCACAGAGCCTGCTTGGGATTCTCTCTCTCCCTCTCTCTCTTGCCCCTCTCCCACTCAGGCACATGCATGCTCTCTCTCTGTCTGTCTCTCTCTCAAAATAAATAAAGAAGCTTTTTTTAAAAAGCAACTGTAAAAGTGTTCATAAACATGCGATCCTGGCCCCCTCCTGTTGGTGCGGCAGGCTGAGATGGAGCCCAAGCAAATCAAAGTCAGGTTAAATCTCACTATCTAAGAATTCTAACAAAGAGTAGAATTCGAACAGTGTTCAAATTAATTATCTTAATAATCATGCCAGTATTGTTGTTTCTTCTGTATCTTCCTCAATATTTTGGGAGACAGGCACTCAGTAAATGAAAGAACAGCAAACAATTCTAGCAGTTATGCTGCTTGACAAAGCAATCTGAAGAAAAATTATTAAAACAACATAATTTTACACATGAAGAAAACAAAATGTAGTACTTAAAAATTATCCCATGTAAGTTTATTTAATATATTCATATAACATATGGACTCAATACACAGAATTCACGTACTAAAGGAAAAAATGTCTGGGATGTCTGGGTCAAACTCTTACAAAACAAAGTATCATTCCTAATAAAATAGAGCTCTGATTGGCACTGAAAGCAAATGAGGCAGATCTGGTGTTGTGCATTGGTAATGTGCAATTGGTAACCGTTATTGTTATAGTTGAAGTGTTACTGCTACAGGTTCCGGTGGAATATTTCTGTTAGCCAAACAATCACTTGTGATAGCATTTGCACATTAAATTTAGAGTAGGAGCAACTCTGGGGATGGTTATATGTTACAACCTCAAGGTAGTAATTAAAGACTGGGTTTTTGTGGAGAGGGCCACTGTAGTATAGTTGCTATAAGACGTGTGGTATTAGCATTTACCGGAGAAGGTTCACTGGCAGTGAAAACAGTGGTTGTGCTGGTACCTGTTGTGGGTTGTATTTCCGGTTGAAATGGCAGCAGGTGTGGAAATTGTAGGCTCAGGTGAAGTAATGGTAGATGTAGTTTAATTTGACATGATTACAATGGTGGATTCAGTAGACATCATGATAGCTGCATTTTAGCCGAAGTGGGGTAGGTACTCTGTTCACTTAAGGTACTGTTAGTAGGAGTGAATTGAAATGGGGGTGATAATAGTAACTATGTAGTAGGAGGACCAGTAGAAATTAAAGCGGTTGTGTATTTAGCTGAAGTGGTATTTGCTAACATGGCTGTAGGGTCAGCTGCAGTGGTGTTTCCTGTCACGGCTGTAAATTGAATTGAAATGGTGGTAGCTGTTGTGGTAACAGGTTTTTACAGAAATTATGGTAACTGGGTATTGGTTTTGGCCAGGCAGAAACACAAGCTATTATGACAGTAATTCGCTTCAAGTGGTGGCAGTGTTGTGGTCATGGGCTTTAAGATGTGGTGCTTGTTGTTTTTGATATCGTGGGCGTATGTTCGGCAGATAGTCTGGTGATTTTTAGTCCAGTTAAAGCCATGTTGGATGCTGTGGTCACAGGTTCGGCTGAAAGAGTCGTCAGGAATATTATGGCTCTCGGTTCAGTACAAACAGATATTTATAGGTTCCCCTGAAATTTTAGCAGCTGTTCTAGTTATCGGTCCGGTAGAAATTGTGGTAGTTGTAGTTTCAGACAAGGCTATGCTAGTTTCAGGTTCATTTAACCTGATAGTAGTGGCTGGGGCAATGCGTCGTTCGGTGGAGACAGCAGTGGTAGCCATTATGAGAGCACATCTGTGGTGACGCCCGTTGTGCCTGTAGGTTCCGTTGTTGCTTCAGGTGAAAGTAGTGGTTCTTCTGGTAGCTATAGTTTCAGTATTGATTCTGGCAATTCTCTGGATAACATTTCAACGCTGGCTAGGATGTCTCAGTGGGTTAAGCGTTCTACTTTGGCTCAGGTCATGATCTCACAGTCCATGGGTTTGAGCCCCACGTCGAGCTCTGTGCTGACAGCTCAGAGCCTGGAGCCTGCTTTGGATTCTGTGTCTCCCTCTCTCTCTCTCTCTGCCCCTTTCCCACCCCATGCTCTGTTTCTTTCTCTCTCTCTCTCTCTCTCTCTCTCCCCCTCAAAAATAAGAGAACATTAAAAAAAAAAATTAAAACATTTCAACTCAGGTTACTATTCAGCAGCATGAAATTTGGGCTGGGACTGTCCTTGTTGGAACCCAGCTCCTGTTGGCTACTTTCATTTTGAGAATTGCTTATCCTTTCTAACTACCCATTTTCTTAACTGTAGGATGCTGGTAATAAAGACACTTGACTTACAGGACTTACGTACAGCTTAGCGCAAATCAAATAGCACTGTAACTTACGAAGCACCATGCAAGTCAGGCAGTGGATGCTGGGCCTGGGCCAGATTCCCCAGTGAGCTCGACCACTTGATTCAAACCCCGACACTTCGATTGTATAACCAGAATGGTCATAGAGCTGTCTCACAGGGCTTTTATGAGGCCTGAATAAGATGATATGTGCCAAGTTGTAAGAACACAGCTTGTCACGTAGTAAACGCTCTATAAGGATCGTGAGATGGTGATAATGATGATGATACAACAGCAAATATTGCTGGATAAGCAGCACAACAACGAGAATCCAAGCTCTGCAGTCAAATTTGAGTTTAAATCCCAAACCCCTGAGATCAAAAGCAAGTTTCTTAACTCCTCTGAGTCTTGAGGTTTGCTTGTTTTGTTTTGGTTGTTTGTTTATCTCTAAGGTGGTGAATAATATTCAGTCTTCAGGGAAAGAATTAAAAAGAGATTTCAATTTTTTTTAATTATTTTATTTTTATCAGAAGCAGTGTAGCACAGTGATTAAGAGCTTTGGATTCTAAAGATTCCTGGTTGACTTTCATCTGTGACTCTTATAAACAGGCTAATACCTGGCAATTTCCTTAATGTCCTAAGCCTCTATTTCTTCACAAGAAGAGGTATACCTGTATCCAAGGATAAGTGTAAGGATTAAAGAAGATAATAAGGTATATAATATACTTGGTGCATTCCTGACACTTGCTCAATTTTAAAATCTGTGATTAGCTCGCTGTCATTCCCTTCCGTAACTGAGCTCGGGAGCAGCAGGAGAGAGGCACAACACAACTCACATCTTTGAAAAGAACGGAGTAGGTCTCACTGCTAGGAAATGCGGGCTTCAGTTTTAGGAAGGAAGCCCCAGTTCGGATGTCCAGGGAATAAGGGCACCAGCAGTCACCAAATGTCACCTTGCACCACAGGGTCCAGGCATTGGCTAAAGGAAGCCTGGAAAAGGAGGAAATAAATGACTAACCTCAGAACTCAGAACAGGCACTACTTGTGCTGAATCAAACCAGGGGCAGGATGAAGCCAGGCAGATTGGAACCCTGCAGAAGAAGTGAGCATTCAGGCTAACCCACCGCTAACTTAACACGTGAACTCTTGCAAAAATGTGGCCCTTCCAGAACGATATTTTCCCCGTCTGTTAAATAATGTAAGACCAGATGGTAACTAAATCTCCTTCTGTTCAGTGATAGATAAATTGGCAAGCAAGAGAAGTCATTTTAAGTAACTCCCCCAGATCAAGGTCATTCATTCTTCACTTTGCTCTCAGACCTAAAAGATAAGAGTCTCTTATTTTGTGTTAAGAGTTAATCTCAGAGAGAGACAAACCAAGAAACAGAATCCTAACTATAGAGAACAAACTGATGGTTACCAGAGCAGAGATGGGAGGAGATGGGTGAAATAGGTGATGGGGATTAAGGAGTGAGCACTGGGTGATGCATAGAACTGATGAATCACTTCGTTGTATCCTTGAAACTAACATAACACTGCATGTTAACTATACTGGAATTAAC
Organism: Herpailurus yagouaroundi; assembly: GCF_014898765.1. Taxonomy (NCBI): domain Eukaryota; kingdom Metazoa; phylum Chordata; class Mammalia; order Carnivora; family Felidae; genus Herpailurus; species Herpailurus yagouaroundi. The sequence goes on from NW_024412397.1 coordinate 21,075,201, forward strand.
ATTTTAAAAATTAATATTTAAAAAAGAGTTAAGGGACGCCTGTGTGGCTCAGTCAGCTAAGCATCTGACTTTGGCTCAGGTCATGATCTCGCAGTTCATGGGTTTGAGTCCCATGTCAGGCTCTGTGCTGACAGCTCAGAGCCTGGAGCCTGCTTCGGATTCTGTGTTTCCCTCTCTTTCTACCCCTACCCCGCTTATACTGTCTCTTCTCTCTCTTTCTCAAAAATAAATATTTAAAAAAAAAAAAAAAGAGAGTTAAGCTCAGGCCCTCTTTAATGAGCCTCTAAGCAGGGCAGCAGTCAAGGTCAGTCAAGATCATATTTCTCCCTGGAGGTAAGACACATAGCTATGGCCACAAGGCCAGGTGAATATGCAGTCAGGAACACAGATGCGAATCAAGTCACCAAACAGAGAGGGCAAAACATGGATAGGAGGACTAGACACAGAAGGGCTGAAAGAAGGGCCACAGTCAGTCTCAGAGGCAAGAGGGAAGGACGGTGAGGAAGACGACCCACAGAGCAGCCCTGGGGCATGAAACAGAAGACATCGTTTTCCATCCGAGCCTCTTTTGCAAAACAGCCCTTTCACTGCCAAGATATTGACTCTCTTCACACCTACTTAACCCACATAAAACAGGGGCTCCCAAATTTGCTTTATTGTCTTTAATTTGATATTATTCTCTACATGTGTACATTTTTTCCCCAAAGAAGAACACAGGCTCTTGGAAGGCAAGCCCTCACAAATCTCCTTCTCTTGTTTTCCCTGTCCGTGTATTGTACTAACAACGAATCAATTTTTTTTTTTTTTTTTGCGTAGAAATGTTGGCCATGTGTAACCCAAACATTACCTGTCCATGATGAAAGTCTCTCTTTGGATATTGTGAGCGTCCAGGAGTCCCCAGGTTGACAAAGGTAGGAGCAACATATGTGCCAGCATCATCAGTGACATCAGTTGATGATGGAAACTGACATACTGAATTGTGAGTTTCTGATCACTTGGACTTGAGTGTGGCTACCAGGACCAATCACCTGGAAAACAGGAAATCCATTGAGTTGAACTTCCTAAGTAAAACTATCCTAACTAATAAAATCTATATTTTCATGTAAGTTATATTTTATTCCATTGATCCAAATGGCTCTTGATGGAAAAAAAAAAAAGTTTTCCTCCTTCAGTATCATGAGAGAGTAGAAAATCATTATTGAAACACTTCTGTAAGAACAAAAGTCAGTGAGTCTATTCTTTCAAAAAGTAAAAAAGAAAGTCAGAAATACATATTATATATAAAAATACAATAATACTAAAAGACTTAACAGCAAGGGGCAATTAAGGACTAGAAAGGGGACCATGGGGGAGGGGAAGGGGAAAAAAAACTTACAGAGAGGGAAGGAGGCAAACCATAAGAGACTCTTCAAAACTGAGAATAAACTGAGGGTTGATGGGGGGTGGGAGGGAGGGTAGGGTGGGGGATGGGCATTGAGGAGGGCACCTGTTGGGATGAGCACTGGGAGTTGTATGGAAACCAATGTGACAATAAATTTCATATAAAAAAAGGACTAGAAAAGGTTCGGTATCGACCAAATTCATAAGAGCAAATGCAGCTGAGAGACCTGTGCCACTCAGTGTGCAGTAAAGAAGGGACCAGCATGCCAGGTCACACACCGAAGCATACACCCACGTTAGAACAATCTTCCAGCTCATCATAAAACAAGTCCCGTTCATCTTCAGAGTCTGTCAGGCCACTGTCCCCACTTGCTTTTTTTTTTTTAAGTTTTTATTTATTTATTTTGAGAGACAGAGAGAGAGTATGAGCAGGAGAAGGGCAGAGAGAGAGGAAGAGAGAGAATCCCAAGGACTGTCAGTGCAGAGCCCAACGCAGGGCTCAAACTCACAAACCATGAGATCATGACCTGAGCTGAAATCAAGAGTCCGAGGCTTAACCAACTGAGCCACCCAGGTACCCTCCCTCCCCAACTCCTTCCCGACTCCCCCCAACTTGCTTTTTTGTCTGTTTTTGTTTTTTCTGGCCCATTCACCCAAACCCATCCATGAGAAAATGTTCTCTTCTGAATACCATGGGGGCTAGCCCATGGGCCCGGCTGAGGAACCTGGTCTGGGTAGGTGGACAGAAAACTTCCCAGGAAAGCAAACAGGATGTAGGGGGAGTCTGCCAGTTGCCCTACATGCTTCGAGCTGTGTGCGAATGTGTGTGAGGCTCCTGATGGAGGAGAAGCGCGTAGAAGGACTGGGATGCACTAAGCACCAAGGAGGCTCAGAAGAACACAGTCAGGCCTGCAGCACTGCAGACCTGCCCACTCTTCCCAGAAGAAGCCTGTTCTTGAAGGACGTGGGGAAACTCCTGGGTGCCTGAGCACCCTTTTAAGAAGTCTGGCTCAAGGCACCCATCAGCATACCCCAATCTTGACTGATTTTTAAAGAACTGTGTAATGTTTCATTTCTTAAGCTGAGTGGTAGATACAGGGTGCCGAATTCCTCTTTAAATCTTTTGAATATCAGAAATATTTTGTAGTTGATTTGTAAAAGAAAAACATAAGAAAACTTTTTGGAAGAAAGTGTTTTTTTGAAGTTTCTTCCCCTTAGAAGAAGGGGAAATTCTAATATATTATTCTAAGGAGAAGTAGACTTACTGAAATCAGAATCTGGGGGGACATTTTGTGACCTCTAGAAACTATGAATTATCTAGGACTTTCTTCATAACAGGATAGAAATGTGCTATTTGCACACCCTCTCTCTGAATCTTGTTATTCCTATATGGTTATTAAATTTGCTGACCAACAATGTTAAATGGGTAAATTATTTGTGTGGGTGGGACAGTAGTCCGTTGCAACTCAACCACTAAAATAAAACCATGACTGTGATTAAACACGGACAAGCATACCTTGCCAGTTAGATCATGGAGATCATGGAGGTGCACTTTCGAAGTTAACGATTTCAGTGGAATAAATAAATTTTAGCAACATTCTGCTGATCACTCAGGAGCACTTAGGAAATCTGGATTCAGCTCTATAAATAGTTGTGCTTTTTTTAAATGTGTTGATACCATGCTTTAGTCTTCAGTCATGACTCAATTTGCCTGAGGTTGATGAACTTAAACATTTAACACACTCTGTAATCCAATCAAAACTCTCATCAGGTCAGCTTCCTGAATCTCATTCTCCTATTAGAAACCCAGCCCCTTCTAAAAAGGAAGACCCATAGGTAGTAACTTGTCAGGAGTGAAAATCCAATGATGCTGGGTCACTATGCTACACCACGCCAAGGGAGAATTTTGGATTTTGTCACAAATACTGAATCCTGATTATTACTTCCATCATTGTTTTATCCTGGCTCTGGTTTGACTCTAATCAGAATTAGTCACTAATGTTATTTACTACAACTGAAATGCACTTGGTAGATTTATTGAAGAGTTATGGTGTTAAAGTTTAAGGTATAATATTTTGCCAAGAGAAAAAAAACCTAGATTGCTTTTTAAAATGTACTTTTAAGTGATGTTTTATTGCATCGGTTGAAATTGTCCTCAGATGGACAAGGTTTTTCTACCACTGTGACAAAATATCCACATGAAAGAAATTGTCAGAGGGCAATATGTATACATCCTATACCTTGTTTTTATAGAATTTGAAATGTTTCTAACTGTGTTATCATCTGCTTTGTTATCTATAAAAACCACCAAAATGATGAACTAATGCCTCACTAAAGGCAACTACTTTCCGTTTTAATCTGAGTATTTCAACATAACGAACATCCAGTTCTGAGGATTCAGATATACCTGAAGACCTTTTTATGGGGGGGTTGGGGGGAGTCACATGAACTAGAAAAATAGATTATTTAAAAATCTCTTGTTTTTGAGACAGGAGTATCTTCCTTGATGTTTAATCATTCAAAAAATATTTATTGAGCAACATGACCTCCTTGTCTATCTCATGGGTGGAAAAAAACATTTCTCTACACACTTACAAATTATTCTTTAAACTGTCTATTTCTAACTACATTTCCACATTTGTTTCTATTGCCAAGACAAATATAAAGACAAAACAATGGGTTAACTCTTGGGTATGAAAAACATAACTGCCAAAATGATGTCTACATGAACCAGGGTTTCTTGGTTGTTTCACTGAAGTTTTAGAGTACATTTAAGATTAATTTCTTGATTTTCCAAGTATTAGAATTATTTGAGTCATAAATCTTTAGAATTAGCCTTAAAAATCTATGAATTATACACCAAAACTTAGATATCAAACTTAAAAAAATGCTTTTACAAATGCTGAACCCCCTTTATGCATGGTTGTAACAGCATATTATATTTTAATTGTAGTCCCAGGAAAATACTAATATTTTAGGTTAATAACACAGAAAATAAAAGTTTAAGTTCTGTTTACATGTAGCACAAAAAAATACAAGATTTCTGATTTATAGGTATTGGTTGAAAAGCTAATAAATTGCCCTTTCCTTACCAATTATAATTGTTTATGGGGTTTTTTTTGGTAAAGAATACATAAGCATTGTTTCTGTGATATTATGTGAAAAGCATTAGGGTTTTCTATTCAGACTAGAAATAAAATTCATATAGACAAGTTATCAAATGAAAAACGAATACTCACAGGCTGGTTTCTAGAGGATTCCACATTTACTATGTATTTTCCACATTTCTTCTCCACTCTTGAGCTGCCAGTTTAAACCCAGGACTATTTTTCCTTTCGACCACTGACATTTACATCTGCAACCTTGTGTAATATTGTAGTTGACAGAGGGCAGATTGACTGTGATGCACCTGGCAGGTGTGGATAAAATAAATATTAAATACCGTTCCTAACAGAGGACTCACCTTAGAGTCCTTTAAAGTAAAATATTAATTAACGATGAGAAACAAAAAAAACAATGCCACCTCTGAGAGGTATTGTTGCTTTTCTCTCTGCAACCCACCTAGCAGAAGCAAACTATGATAATCTTTCTTACATAATACTTCCTTCTCTCCCCATTTGTGAGCATACCTCAGACATCTTTCGTCCAGAGTTCAAGGCCAATCTATGATAGGATTCTGAAGTAAAAGAAGTTTCCAGTTGCTTCCTTTCAAACCTAGAATGACCAGCCTTTCTCCCTATGTTGGTACCACCTTTACGGCATTCATGCCTCCTGATCACCTGGCCTTGACCTTCTCCAGCTGTCCCCAGTGCTATGAACCAGCACTGTGATAGTGCTCCCTGCATTTGACAGAATGAAATTCTGGGTCACATTGGCTTAGGTTCCAACTCCATGTTTCCTAAAGCGAGAACAACATGATCTAATAAATCAGGAACCACTAATACATCTGCCAAGTTTCTTTTCTCCTTGCAGAGTACTAGATAAACAGAATTATTTAGGCTGTTGGCACACTTTTGGCACCTTAAGAGTTATAGTTAAGAGGTTTAACAGTAAGCATTCCATTCTAGTCCTTCCATTTTACCTCAAAGGGAACCTTCCCTTTACCTCTTTGTAGAAATGCCTTTATTATCAAGATATTTTTAGGAGTTAAGAAATAAGTTAGCTACTGAACTGAAAAGCTACCCAACAGAAATCAAACACATATATCCAAAGTTACCTTACATAAAACTAGCATGAAAAAAATTGGGGTGAGAGTTATATTAGAATATTTTAAATTTTTCAACTAAATTTATCTGAAGGACTAATCATAAATAACCCCTTGCAAACAAAGCGATCAGGGTAAAATAATTTGGTTCTTTTGGAAAAAATGCCTCCTTGTCTAGACATCCATCACATTTGTCAGACCAAAATCACCCACTGACAGGCTAAAATGAAAAGACATCACCAAGACATTAAAAACGACATTACCAGGGCAGCTGGGTGGCTCAGTCAGTTGGGCATCTGACTTCGGCTCAGGTCATGATCTCACGGTCTGTGAGTTCGAGCCCCACATTGGGCTCTGTGCTGACAGCTCAGAGCCTGAAGCCTGCTTCAGATTCTGTGTCTCCCTCTCTCCCTGCCCCTCCCTTGCTCATGCTCTGTCTCTGTCTCAAAAATAAATAAAAATAATAATAATAATAAATAAAATAAATAAAAGTGACATTAACAAGTGTTGGTGAGAAGTGGACCAACTAGAACTCTTACACATTACTGGTAGGAGTACAAAATGATACTACCATTTTGGAAAGCTGCAGTTTCTGCTAAAGTAATATATATGCTTATCCTATGAACTAGCAGCTCCCCTCCTAGATAGATCCCCAAGAGACTGAGTGCATATGACCAAAAGAGGCATATAGAAGAATATTCATATACATATAGCTATTCATAATAGCCATAAGCTGGAAATGATCCAAATGCCCACAATGAATAAATTGTGGCATACTCACAATGGAATTCTATATATTATATCAAACTCATACATACACACACATATATTTTTTAAATCAGCCATTATTAGATATGACATGTTCACCTACTCCATGTAGCAAAGGAAATCAGACATGTGTATGATTCTATTATACGAAGTTCAAGAATGAACTGAAGTAATCAGATGATGATAGAGATCAGAACTATTGTTTATCCCAGGGTGGGGTAGACGAGTTGACAGGAAA
>NW_024412397.1:21081800-21128079 GCF_014898765.1 Herpailurus yagouaroundi
CAGAACTATTGTTTATCCCAGGGTGGGGTAGACGAGTTGACAGGAAAGGAGCATGAGGGAACATTATGAGGTACTAGAAAACTTTCTAGATCTTGATCGATGTGGTGGTTACACATGCGTATAAAAACATAAAAATGTTCTAGCTATACACTTTGGATCAATACACTTTGTGAACCCAATCCTTGAATAAAATGGAAAAGAAGTAAAATTAACCATTAACAGAGCTGAAAGCGAATTCCCGATGAGGAATCTAAAGTCTAGGAAGGGTCACACACCCTATGGAGTGTGGATCCCACGCTGACGGCCCCATCTGTTAGTCTTATGCCCTTGCCCACTAACCATCTCCTAAGAGAATGTATAGAAAGCTAGACATTCTAGTAGATAACAGGTCCTTTAAAACACAAAGAAAAGCAAAGACTGAAGTCTCAAAATTGGAGAAGACCCTAGGTGGCAACTGCTCTTAAGTAAAGATTTCTGCTCTGCTCTCACCCCAGACTTAATGATAAAATGGATCTGAAGTTGGGGTTTTAGGACAGAAATTTAGATGATACTTATATACCTAAGTGTTTGAGAAACTCTCAAGTGGAGATATTTATAATACATGAGATATACCCTTTAAAACTCTTTCAAGAGAAATATTTTAATAAATCCAATTTTTCTTAAACTTAAAAATGCTTAATTTTTTTAATATGAAATTTATTGTCAAGTTGGTTTCCATACAACACCCAGTGCTCATCCCAACAGGTGTCCTCCTTAATGCCCATCACCCACTTTCCCCTCCCTCCCACCCCCCATCAACCCTCAGTTTATTCTCAGTTTTTAAGAGTCTCTTATGGGCCCATGAAAAGATGCTCAACATCACTCCTCATCAGGGAAATACAAATCAAAACCACACTGAGATATCACCTCACACCAGTCAGAGTGGCTAAAATGAACAAATCAGGAGACTATAGATGCTGGAGAGGATGTGGAGAAATGGAAACCCTCTTGCACTGTTGGTGGGAATGCAAACTGGTGCAGCCGCTCTGGAAAAGTGTGGAGGTTCCTCAAAAAATTAAAAATAGAGGGGTGCCTGGGTGGCTCAGTCGGCTGAGCATCCGACTTCGGCTCAGGTCATGATCTCGAGGTTTGTGAGTTCGAGCCCCGCATCAGGCTCTGTGCTGACAGCTCAGAGCCCGGAGCCTGCTTCAGATTCTGTGTCTCCTCTCTCTGTCCATTCCCCGCTTGCACTCTGTCTCTATCTCTCAGAAATAAATAAATAAATGTAGAAACATTTTTAAAAAATTAAAAATAGATCTACCCTATGACCCAGCACTAACACTGCTAGGAATTTACCCAAAAAATGAGGAAATTTTTTTTTTTTACTTTTTATTTTTTATTTTTTTTTAACGTTTATTTATTATTTTTGGGACAGAGAGAGACAGAGCATGAACGGGGGAGGGGCAGAGAGAGGGAGACACAGAATCGGAAACAGGCTCCAGGCTCCGAGCCATCAGCCCAGAGCCCGACGCGGGGCTCGAACTCACGGACCGCGAGATCGTGACCTGGCTGAAGTCGGACGCTTAACCGACTGCGCCACCCAGGCGCCCCTAGGAAATTTTTAAAAACAAGTAATTCATTAAAAAATTATTTAGGGTCTATGCTTTATACTAATTGCTAAGTGTTCAGTGGTAAACAGGCAGCATTCTTGCCTGCTGGAACATAATTTTATAGATATCAATTGTGATTTTAAAGCAAAATATATGATCTTTGCAAAAATGGTCTCATAAATCTGCCTTTAGCTTATAGAATGCCACTGGAACAAATGGAAGCTAAATAACATAGCTTAAACTCTCACAAGGAGGGAAGTTTCCCCCAAGGGACATCTGGCAATGCTGGGAGACAATTTTGATTGTCGCAGCTGCTGGGAAGGGTTGTACGGGCATTTGGTGGGTAGAGGACAGGCATGCTGTCAAAACACCCCCTAATAACAAAGAATTTTTAATCCAAAACATGCCAAGGTTGAGAAACTGCTCTAGAACATGATGAGCATGAAAAATCTGTGGAAAGGAAAAGGTAAGAAAAAAAATTCTTCCAAGGAGCAATGAAAACATGATGACTGCTCAGCAATAAAATTAGGCCAATTAACTGCTGTGGGATTATAAGGGGATGAGGGGGGGCTCACATCATGTGAGAGTTTCCATAATAATGAACATGAACACTGAACTTAACTAAGTCAATTGAAAAACAGTATGTTATTATTAGCCAACAAAATTTATGAACCTTAAAAAGAGCAGAAATTAAACTGGCCTTTCTTTAAAAATCTGGCTACATATTTAAAAACACAAGTTATCCTAAGTAACCATTCTTCCCTTCATTCTTATTGTAAGAGAACCCCCATATGGTTAACCAGGCATATGGATAGAATGAAGACCTCATTTGCCAGTCCGCTTTGATGCTAGGTGCCACCATATGACTAAATCCTATCTAATGGGCTATTAGCCTAATGTTACATTGTCAAGTCAAAGTGAGTTATTTAAAAGAGAGGAGCTTACCTTCTTTTTTAACTTCCTACTAGCCGGAATGCAGATGACACGATGCCCAATCTCAGACTGTACATTTAAGGTCAACACCGTAACGATACTGGAACAACACGAGACGAGGTGAGAAGGATCCCGGACCAAGTCTGTGTAGAAAAACTCAGGAACAGCCTAAGACACTGCCTTAGTACAATACTGAGATGCACATTTTAATTTAGCACCAAGACAGCATAACTATAGAGCAAATGGGATTCCATAAGCATTTGATTGTACCTCAATGTTATCTAATAGCCTGGATAGTGGTACCTCCATCCATCATTCTATCACTTGTGCAGAAACTTTTAATGCCCATTCTCAAAATCCTAAATGACAATGTTATTGTGTACAATCATGCATTATGATAGAGTTTTTTAATCCACATTTCTTATGCATTTCTTATTCCATAGATCAAAGTAATTAGATTAGAATGTGTACAAAAAGTATCTGGATATATCTCACTATTTCTCATACTTTCTTATGAAGACTTGTTTTTTGTTTTCTTCTTTTACATTCTATTGATTGATTGATTGATTGAGGACAGAATCTGAAGCAGTCTCCAAGTTCTGAGCTGTCAGCACAGAGCCCTACACAGGGCTCAAACCCACGAACCATGAGATCATGGCCTGAGCCAAAGTCGGACTTTTAACTGACTGGGCCACCCAGGCGCCCCTGAAAGCTTATTAACTTGAGTGAGCATTTTGGCCAATTGAGAGCTTTGATATTTGAGTTTTTGTTAGCCAAGCTTGTTAGCAGTGGACCATTTTAGAGTTCGTCTATTAATAGAGTGAACATCAATATTGTCCTAAATGCTGGGTCATCACTGACTTTTTAAAAAATCATTTTATCCATATAATCTGCTTTTGTGGATGAAATTTGACCATGAGCATCATGTTGATAATTAAAACATCTGTGTGTCCCTCCTTTTCCCTATTGCTGAGAACTAATATCAAGCTCTCATAAATCTAAGAGCTCAAGCTCTTTGAAATCTGGCAATCAGTTAAGCAAAGGGATTATTGTATCTATTACATTTTCTTATGTCGTTGATGTAATTAACTAGCCAGCTATCAAATTTCAAAAGCTTACTATAGTTGCTATACCATTTAAGTAGTTCTAATATATAAGAATACCATTCACAGGAGATACAAAAGAAACTTTCATGAATGATATTGGAATCATTATCAGTGCAATTACTGTGCTGCATAAAATATAATTGCTTAAAATCACATATATCATATTCTGTTATGTTAATTAGATTATTATCATAAAATAAGTGTTTTGATTGTATTTTTCATAGTTCATGAAGCTTAATGATATTTTGAGTTGATGCTGTAATGGGTTGACTTGGTGAGGGGGGCTTAGGATGGAATGAATGTATTTTAGATGTGGAATGGATATGAATATTTGGAATCAGCAGATGGATGTTAGTCTGAACAATGTCCTCCAAAGTTACATATCCTAATCCCCATGTTACCTTACATGGCAAAAGAAGAGATTTTGCAGATGCAATTGAGTGAAGGATCTTGAGATGGGGGGGGATTACCCTAGATTTACAAGATAAACCAAACATAACCATAAGGGGACTCATAAAAGGGAGACAGAAGGGTCAGAATAAGAAAAGGAGATGTTGTCAAAAGATGGAAGTGGGAGCGCCTGGGTGGCGCAGTCGGTTAGGCGTCCGACTTCGGCCAGGTCATGATCTCGCGGTCCGTGAGTTCGAGCCCCGCGTCAGGCTCTGGGCTGATGGCTCGGAGCCTGGAGCCTGTTTCCGATTCTGTGTCTCCCTCTCTCTCTGCCCCTCCCCCGTTCATGCTCTGTCTCTCTCTGTCCCAAAAATAAATACAAACGTAGAAAAAAAAAATTAAAAAAAAAAAAAATGGAAGTGATTCAAAGAAGGGGCCATGAGCCAAGGAATTCAGCAGCCTCTAGAAGCCAAGTAAGACAAGAAAATACACCTTCCTGCAGAGATAATCATTTTTATTAACTATATTTTAAGATAGTAAAATCGTGTTGTTTTAAGCCACTACATTTTTGGTAATTTGTTAAGGCAGCAATAGGAAACCAATACACAAGTCAATTAACATTTATCTACACACATAGTTATGTAGGTAGTTAGGCAGGTGAACAACATGGAACAGATATTTATTAAGCACCTATGTCTCCAGCTTCATTTTTAAAATTGTGTGTGTGTGTGATTGAAATGACTTGAAGAGAAGGCAATCAGCAATGTCCAGTATGGTTGTAAATTCAAAGTATGAAAATTATAGGTTTGCCTCAAGTACTGGCTATAGAGAGCTGAGAAGTGATGGTTGTGTTGGCTGTCACGGCAGTGATTGTAAATTCAGCTGAAGTATTAGTTGCTGTTGTGGATGTAGCTTCAACTGAAGCGATTACACTTACGGGGGTTCCAGATTCACGTGAAGGGTTATAAATTCTGTTGAAGGGTCGTTTATCTTAATAGGAGCTCCTGACAAAGGTGTGAGTGGTTATTTTTTTTTCAAGTGTGAGTGGCTATAAATGTAATTGAAATTCTGGTCCTTGTATTTGGATCTATACACATTTATTGGTACCTATAGCTTCAGTTTAAGTAGGAAGGACTTTTCTGGTTGCAATCTCAGTGGACCGGGTAGAAGGTTTAGGTTCACTTCAAGGATAGTTGGTGCTGCGGCTAAGGGTTTAGCAGAAGTGGAAGTCTGGCTTCTAACGTTTGTAGTTTCAGCTGAAGTGGTTGTTCTATTTCTAGGTGTAGCGGGATCAGTAGAAATTGTAGTGGTTTTAGGTTCAGGGGATGCATGTATTATAATTTCAAATGAAAAGGCGATGGTATTTATAACAGCAGCAGATTCAGCAGAAATTGCAGTGTCTCCTCACTCACTGGAAGTGGTCGTTTCTCTTGTGGTCATTCGTTGAGGTGAAGCACCTGCCATGAAACAGGTCACAGCATTAACCAAAGAGGTGATATTTACAGGTTCATGTGAAGCAAGGATGGCTGTTGAGGCAGGCTCAGAAGAGGTTGCAAAGGTCATGGGTTCAGGGGGTATACGTTCTATTGAAGTGATTATTGTTGCAAAGTCTGTTGGAGGAATGCTACTTATAATTTCTGTTGATGTGGCTATAACCATTGTGCTGGTATTATGCTCAACTCAAATGGTGGATTCAGTCTGGGTGGTGGTAGCATCCACTGTAGGAACAGGATCAGTTGAAATTCTGGGAGTTGCCACTATGGTAGTAACTTCCACTATGGTCGCCACTATGGTAGTTATATTTGTAGGTTCAGTTGAAACTGTGTTGGTTGTATATTCAGGTGACAAGGTGGTAGTGGGCATTACAGTAGTAAGTTCAGTTGAAGTGGAGTTGTCTGCTGGGGTAGTTGTGGGTGCCTTTGCTGTGGTCGTAGTAGATCCTTCTGGTGTAGGGGCCACTGCCGGCTGAGAGGTAGGCAGTGAGGTTGTTTCTGGAATGATTATTATAGGTTCCCTATCTTCTGAGGATATATGGATAATAGCGGCCACAGCAGTATTTCCCCCTATACTGACCAGACAAACTATGAGTACTGATCGCTGTTGTTATTACACAGGCTAAGAAACTAATAAGGAAGGTTTTCCACAAAGACCCATCACCAGATAGATTCTGTGCTACCTAAAAAGGATTTAAATAAAATAGTAAGAGTGAAACCAAATATTTCAAGAAAAATAATGGTCATTTTCATTTTAATTTGTACTTGCAATTTATAGTTTCTCACTTATTTACAATTTGCTTCATGAAAGAAAAGTATAAATGTCATTATTATTTGTCAAATTTTCATAATAAATACTAAATATCTACACTTTCATCCCTGGAAAAGGATTGGTCTTGTGCTTTGCGTATCACTGGAGTAAAGAAATGTACACAGCTATTAGTTTTTTTAATTCTTATGTCTGAATCCCTTAAAGGTTAAACAAATAGCTAAATACTATTAACACCTATCCCAAATCTCCAAAGAAAGAAAGTTTAATGATCCCATATTATAAAAAATGGACCCCTAGGGGCGCCTGGGTGGCGCAGTCGGTTAAGCGTCCGACTTCAGCCAGGTCACGATCTCGCGGTCCGCGAGTTCGAGCCCCGCGTCAGGCTCTGGGCTGATGGCTCAGAGCCTGGAGCCTGTTTCCGATTCTGTGTCTCCCTCTCTCTCTGCCCCTCCCCCGTTCATGCTATGTCTCTCTCTGTCCCAAAAATAAATAAATAAACGTTGAAAAAAAAATTAAAAAAAAAATGGACCCCTCAAATTCTCCTGGTTAACATACCCTCCTATCTAAGCCTGTCAATACCCAAAATTCTCCCCATGATCAGACTTCCTAGAAACCTTCCAGTGATATACATTTTAATTATTAAACCAAACACATACTTTGGCTGATCTCCAACTCAGATTAGGATTTATCAGCATGAAATGTTTCAGATGGAGCAGCTTCTGCAAGCTACCAGCTATTGTCGCTTGGCACATGGCTTATCCTCTTTGATTTTATGTCCTCGTCTGTAAAATGCTAGTAGCAGGAACAAGTGACTTACAGTTCTAGCATAAAGACAAATGGAGGTGAAACTGCTTTGTAAACTATAAAGTGCTGTGCAAGTGAGAGGCTGAACACATGGTGGCTGGAAGGCACATAGTCTGAGCTAAAACGGCCGGGCTCTGCCACTCACGTTGCGGCCTTGGGTAAGTTAATTCAACTCTGATCATGGTCTTCATCTGTAAAATAAGGATAATTATAAAACCTGTCTGAAGAGGTCTTTTGTGAAGCTTAAAGGAGATAGTATGGGTAAAATGCTTGTATGACTTCCTGGCACTTAGTAAACGTTCTAACAGTGCCTGTGATTATGTTGCCAATGATGATGATCATCATCCTGCAACAAATATTTTTTGTTACTACTTACTGGACAGGCAACATGGTAGTGGGAAAATGATACATTTTTGTATTGAGCATTCCTAGGTTTAAGTCTCAAAACTATGAGATCTAGTAAAAGCTTCTTAACTTGCCTATACTCATCCCATCTCAGCCAATAACTAGCTGTAGAAATTCTAGTGAAAGTTTCAGCTTTCCTGAGTTCTTTTTTGAGTCAATAAATGAAGACTGGATTAAATGGTATCCAAAATTGGGGCGCCTGGGTGGCTCAGTTGGGTAAGTGTGCAACTTTAGCTCAGGTCATGATCTCGCAGGTCATGAGTTTGAGCCCCACATCAGGCTCTGTGCTGACAGCTCGCAGCCTGGAGCCTGCTTCGGATTCTGTGTCCCCTCTCTCTGACCCTGCCCCACTCCTGCCCTGTCTCTCTCTGTCTCTCAAAAATAAATAAACGTTAAATGGTCTCCAAAATCACTCTCAGCTCAAAAACTGAAATACTTTATTTCACCTTTGCAAACAAAAAGAAGCATCCTCTTACCTCTCCCCTTTCAAAATCTCCCTCCTTCCACATTGCCTCAGCTCCACCAAAATTGACACTTTATTACTTTATTTCAAGAACTCGAGCTCCGATCCCCCGAAAGATGCTCCACAGCAGCAAAATGCAGAGTGGAGGTAGATTCAGAGCCAGGATAACCCAGTCCAAGTATTAAGCATGCCACCCATGGAGAAACGTCAATTTTATGCGAGGTTGAGGGCTGAAGGATCATGCTATGAGGGGAAGTAAACACAGTAAGCATGACAAGAGCGCAGAAATATGGGAGATTTGAGCCTTGGCAACAAACCAAGAGGGAAAACACTGGGAAACCAAGTGAGGTTTCTAAGCAAAGGTTTAAAAAAAAAAAACTAAGATCAGAACGCAAAGCGCTAAAGACAGATTGTGGTCTCTTTCTTAACTAAAAGAAACCAGGGGTCCTTGGAGAAATAAGCAATTCTAAGTGTGGGTCAAGGAAAGTACAAAATGCTACTCCTAGGACATCTTATTATGCCAGAAAGCAAGTCTGCCAACTACTAATCAGGCTTTGTCAAGACACAGAGCCAACTTGAAAGGGCTCCCAACTGGCCTAAAAGGAAAATTCAGGCAACAAAAAACTAACGACTGAAATCAATTCTGAAAAAAATACTCATTGATCACAACCGGAGGATACACGACCAACTCATTTCTGTGAAAATTAATAAAAAAAAATAAAATAAAAATAAAATATTTTTTATCTTTTCTCTGAGAACTGTATTCCGGGATAATGAAATCGCTGGTTATCCTTGCCAAAGAACTCCAAAGAATGTAGATGAAAATATATCATCAGAAAATTACCATTTGCCAATCTCTAGTGAAAAAAAAGTGATCTAGGCAAAAAATTACCAATAGATATTAATACCGTTAAGTGAAACAGCTGAAGAAAAATTTGAATGGAGGTATGAGCTTGATGCCATCTGAATCTATAAATAAACCTAACATCACAAAAGTACAAAAACCAGACTTAATATGTGACACATGATTTCATGCAGTAAAATGAACACAGTGCCACATAAATTATTCTTGTTTCTGGTTCGCAGGAAATAGAGTATAAAGAAACAGATCAAAAGATATCATGAAGGAGCAACCAACTCAATCCTGAATGTGGCATATTCTACACAGCAAATGACCTAGTGTCTTCAACAAATTAATGATATCTAAAAGAGAGAGAGAGATGTTTTCACTCTTAGGTGGATCCTGAGAAACTTAACAGAAACCCATGGGGGAGGGGAAGGAAAAGAAAAAAAGGAGGTTAGAGTGGGAGAGAGCCAAAGCGTAAGAGACTTTTAAAAACTGAGAACAAACTGAGGGTTGATGGGGGGTGGGTGATGGGTATTGAGGAGGGCACCTGTTGGGATGAGCACTGGGTGCTGTATGGAAACCAATTTGACAATAAACTTCATATATTGAAAAAAAAAAAAGATCGACATAGCAAAAATAATAATAATAATAATAAAATAAAATAAAAAGAGAGAGGAGGAGGAAAATGTTTTAGGCTAAAAGAGATACAGATATGTAACAATCCAAGTAATATGTAGATTTTATTTAGATCCAATCTTGAACCATTTGTTAAAAAAGAAGTCAGAGTCCAGAGTCCTGAAGGAAAGGCATCCAGACAGACTTAGAGGCTGGACTGGGGTCTGAACGTGAGGCAGGTCACCACAGAGCAGAGCCCTGAGTCCTGGAATGCTGACTGTGCACCTCCACTGTGAAATGGGCATAGTTCACGTGCCATACTCTATTCCATATAAATATCATTATGTCTTTATAACATTGCATATGTCCATGTGTATATACATACACATAGTATACGTATACTGAACCAAGAGCACTGCCATGGGCACAACACTGGAAAAGCAAGCAGTGTTGTCACAAACCTTACCTGTCCTTGTTGGAACTGCCTTTTGGGGAATTTCAAGTATTCAAAGGTTTCTGGGTTGGTGCAAGAAACAGTGACAATGGTACAAACCACACCGGTGACTTCTCTTGATGGTGGAAACTGATATGCTGAACTGTGGGCTTCATGGTCATTTGGACTCTGGAAATATCTACAGGAAGAAAACAATGAGACAAACTGAAAGAAAAAGAAGCCACCACGATGAATTTTGAAGTGAAATTATTCTGAAAATTCTAAACAAGCTTGTGACACGTCATGAGATTATTAGAAGATCAGTATTTAAAACAAGATTTCTTTACGGAATCAGCCAATGCCACATTTTATTTTATGAATAAATAAAATTTTCAAATAATATTTCATTTCAAAATAATTAAATCTGGTCACATCATTATCTTTTCTTATTTTAAATACTTTACTAATATTTTGGGGTCAAGATTACACACCATCAAATGATTATAATATGACATTTCTTTATTAAATATCTCCATGTTTTAAGCATATAGGTGCATCCTATACAGTTACCCTACCACAGAGCTTTTATGAGGTATAGAAATAAATGCTTATAGATTATCAGAGCTAAAAGGGACTAACAACTTACCTAAAGCAATCTCTGCCAGTTATTTTTGAAATAACAATACTGAAACTAAAAGTGGTTCAGAGACTTGCCCTTAATAACACAGTGTAAAAAGTGCTGGCCATCCAATTGTCTCTCGCATCTGTTATAAATTAAGAAATATTTGAAATAGTTTTTAAACTGTTAAAAACTATACACTATAGCACGCAGGGACATACTATATGAATAGAAATAAAAGATTTGTAATTGACAATGAGTAGTTGATGGGTTTTCCTTAATAACTAGAGGTATTCATTCCTTTGTGTTTGTTTTGTTTAACATTTATTTATTTTTGAGACACAGAGAGCAGAGCACAAGCAGGGGAGGAGCAGAGAGAGAGACAGACAGACAGAATCCAAAGCAGGCTCTAGGCTCTGAGCTGTCAGCACAGAGCCCAACATGGGGCTTGAACTCATGAACCATGAGATCATGACCTGAGCCAAAATAGAACACTTAACCAACTGAGCCACCCAGGCACCCCTGTTTTATTTTATTTTTGAGAGAAGGAGAGCACACTCATGAGCAGGGGAGAGGGGTGGCAGGGAGAGAGAGAGAGAGAAAGAGAAAGAGAGAAAATCTTAAGCAGACTCAATGCTCAGCATGGAGCCCAACATGGGCTCAATCCTACAACCCTAAGATCATGACCTGAGCTGAAATCAAGAGTTAGACAGTCAACCGACTGAGCCACCTGGCGTCCCCATTCATTTTTTGAAGTTAAAAATGTTAATAGAATTTCCTATAAAGACTGAATACAAGACTCAAATAAATAAGCTATCAAAATGGAAAAACAAATTCACTGGCTGTTTTCCAAGAGGATTCAATATTCACCATATATTTTCCATGTCCTTTCTCCATTCTTGAACATTGACTACCACATACTTAACTCCAGGAACATTTTTCAATTTGGTCATTGCTCTTTATATCTGAAATGTTAAGAAATAATTGAGTTGATGGATATTACTATGTTATCAACTATGGCGCAACCAAGATGAACTAAATTAAGTAATAAGCTGTTATTCCCCAATATTCACCTAAGAGGAAAAAGTAAGGCAATAATTAATACAAAAAACAAGATAACCAGTCTTGTCTCTGGAGCTATTGTAACTTTCCTCCTGGGCCTCCAGACAGTAAAATTCTCAAATTATAGGTCATATTCTTCTACCTTTTAGCAACATTCCTCATTTACCTTTTCCTCTAACTTTGGGGACATCTCCATGAAAAATTCTGGAGCAGGTGGCATTTACCACTGCTTTCTTTCCAACAAAGCATGGCCACCTTCCCTCCCATTTTTGGCATCTTCTCTAGGGATCCATAGTTCTCTGTTCATTGGGCTTTCACATTTTCAGACTTTCCTCCCTTGCTCTAAACCTTTCCAGAAAAGAAAGGTTTCCAAAGCTTCCTGCTTTGGAAAAGCCTTTCCTAGGCTTTTCTGCTCCCTCAGCTTCCAGAAAAATGTGGCACTATCCTGAGCTCACTTCCTCAGGGCCCCAACTCTGAGAGCTGGTGAGTTTGATATACAAATAACTGTTAATATGCCCACCAAGGTCCCCCATCTTTCAGAAGGGCACTAAGAAATGTAGTGCAGGGGAACTAAACTAAGCAACAATCTTCCAACATCTTCATACTTAATCTTCATACTTCAAAGGCAACCTCTGCTTTACACAAGTAGGGGTGTTCTTGTTACTCAGCAAAACCTAAGTGGCGAGGGCTGGAGTTTAGAAATAACTGTCAATTTAAAAGCTAACAGTCAGCATCCAACACAAGAACCCAGGGAGATCTCACAAAAGTGGCACAGAAAGTTCTTGGTGAAGAACGGTCTCTAAAGGGGGGGATGGGTGAAGTAGGTGAAGGGGATTAACAGTGCACTAATAAAAAATAAATGGCATATGAATAACATAAGTTTTTAAAAATGACAGACAGTAAGTAATCAAAAACAAATTCAAAAGTAATTTTCTTTTATGATAGATGTATCATTAGCACTAATTGAGGAAGTAGAGATCTATCTAATTTAATACAGCTCAATCTTCCAATGATAGAGCTCAGACATGTAGGAGACCATCTATTCTAACCCTGACATTCACAACTGAAAACATCTAGGCTCCAAGAGAAGTGACACAACCAGTATAATAATCATGGTCAGAAGCTCTCTGTTGTCTTTCAAGCTAGGAGCCACCTATTTGTCCCAGCCCAGGATGAAGGGCAGAAGTCCATTAAAGGGTCCATTAGATCTCCTTTTGAAAACAAAGAGAAGCAAGTAAATCAAAGCCCAGAGTTGGAAAGGGATAGGATATTTTTGGAATGCTCATCCCTGGGTCTCACACCAGACTAAGGAAATCTGAAGGGGTGCTGTATGCTGCTTAGACAACTCATATACACCCAAGTCTGAGAACATCTAGTTTAGAAAATGTTTTAAAGAGAATTCTCTGAGACATTTAGGAAGAAATATTTTGTGGATGTGAAAAATAACCCCAAGTTTTCAAATTATGTGGCTAATGTTTACTTATTCATTCAACATATGCCAGGCATTATGCTAGATGTTAAGTGAACAAACAACGGCTCAGCCCTTTTGAAGCAGTACCAGAGAGGGGGGTGTGTGTGCATGAGTGTGTGTGTGTGTATGAGTGTATGTGTGCATGTCTGTGTGTGTACGTGCTTGCATGTGTGCATGTGTATGCGTGTGTATGTGTGTGGCTTAACCTTTTCAAAGCCTTATCATAAATGTATTTGCTATTGTTAGCTGACGAGTTCTAATTTGAATCAACTAAAACGGTGTCGTTACTTGTAAAATATACTGGCGATGAAAACATTATGGAAGAGGGGAGAAACTGGGGGAAAGATTGGTCCCAAAATCAGTATAACACGATGCCTGCCAAAAAATGAATCTTGAGGCTGCAGGCTATAAAAATCCATGTGAATGAAACATTTCAATCATACTGAACATTGATAGTAATATCAGCAAACAAATGATACTGCACTTGAAATGACCACAAATTAGGCTTTTTTTCCAGGCTGCATACATGTTAGACACACTACTAGTTATCCCTAATTACCGTTCTCTTTTTCACTTTCCTAATAGGCAAACCCCAAAGTTTTTAGCTGGGTTCATGCCTGCCAACGCTAGAGGCTACACTACCCTACTACCCATGTAACAAGGTGTGACCTTATGACTGAATTCTGGCCCAAGGCACAAAAGCAGAAGATAGGTATACAACTCCTGGGTTGTGTCCTTAAGAGCAAGGCGTATGCCCTTCTTTTCCCATTTCCCTTCCCTTTTGTGTGACTATAGATGGGCGAGTGAGCCATCCAATAACATAGAGATTAGGGCAATATTCTATGACCAGAAGAGCAGCGAGCTGAAACAAACCTTGGACCTCTAACTCCTTAATAATGGAAGCTATATAACATATGTAAATATGGAGAGCTTCTATAACAGCTGAATTATATCCTTCATAATACGCTATCTTACGATAATATGGAGACATATCTCGATTTGGCCCTGGAGCACCATAACCAGAGAGTAGACAAAATTGTGCATCTGTAACTTATTTGGATAGCCTACAGAGGAGTAGGTAAGTTCTGATACTCGTGTGTAACTGGAATGTTCCAGTTTCAAAATGCCTAATTAATTAAATTAATTTCAAAATAGTGAAAAGATATGTTACTATGAAATTCATATGATCTCTGTCTTCTCAAGGAACACTCCTTATGCAGGTATTACTTACTACCTTACTCAAGAAGCAGAACACATCTGGTTTAATATAAGAGAGCCTATGGGTAAATCCAGGATTGTCACTTTGCCCAACATCAGGGGTGCTTTTGCATCTTGTCTTGTGAAAATGGTGGCTCTTGCAATTAGGTTTCAAATTATCTTCATAGTCATATTTTCTATAACTGGGTATATTTCATAGCAAAGGATATTCCCTACGAAGATTCTTCAACCTCTGGTGAATTTTCAGCCACAAGAATTTGGCAACCTTACTAAGTTAATCCAGTATTGAAAGTGTTTTGTATTTGGCCATTCTTTAGACAAAAGAACTGGGTGGTTTCTTTCAAATTCATCTATTAATGCTATGTCTGATAGCTTTATTTTCACCCACAAGAAAAACTCAACTTAAATTTCACTTTGGTCAGGGGTCAGTTAAAACATCTTTGGTCCACTAATTGGCTGTGTCCAGTCCATTCTCTTATTTTTGGCAATTTTCAGGTAAAAGGATCGTTTTAGTTCATACCAGACAAGACATTTAAAAATATAGTGCAGTTAGTTGAATCATATTATTCCACTAATTTAAATGTATGAAAAAAATCATTACAAACATATACCAAGGGTACAAAGACATTTTCAACAATGCTTTCATAATTGGTATTTAGTCTATTAGTGCTTTGCATAAAATAATTAAATGTAGAAGTTAGGGACGCCTGGGCGGCTCAGTTGGTTAAGCATCCTAATCTTGATCTCAGTTCACGTCTTGATCTCAGGGTCGTGAGTTCAAGCCCCACATTGGGCTCCATGCTGAGTATGGAGCCTACTTTAAAAGAAAATGCAGATGTTTAAAAAAGAACAATTTTATGTATTCTTTCATGTGATTATAATAAAAGACAAGGGTAGCTCTCTTTTACTCAATTTGATTCTCAATATCTATGGCAGATGTCATCTCAACAAATTAGAATTAAATGAAGGGTTAGTTAAGCAACATCTTGGACCAACAAGATTATCAGTACTACTCAACATAGAACCAAGCAACTGTCTGACCCATATTGGTGATTTTTTTCTAATCTACATTACTCTACATTCCATTCTAAGTCTACTTAAAAACACCAAATGCATTTTTATTGGTAGAATATTAGAAGAGTTCATTCAATAAATGTTTATAGAGAATGTACTACTACCAGACATTTTTGTGGGCAATGGGGATTTATACAGCAGTAAGTAAAACAGACAAGTGCTTGTCCTATTAGAGTTCCCATTCTAGTCTTATTACAGCCTGCACTACTTGTAACATTTGACTTGTGATTCCAAATTTCAAAGTTAATTTATTTTTTTTAAGGTTTATTCATTTCTCAGAGACAGAGACAGAGCATGACTGGGGGAGGGGCAGAAAGAGAGAGAGGGAGACACAGAATCTGAAACAGGCTTCAGGCTCCAAGCTGTCAGCACAGGTCCCGATGCAGGGCTTGAACTCACGGACCGCGAGATCATGACCTGAGCCGAAGTCGGACGCTTAACCAACTGAGCCACCCAGGTGCCCCACAAATTTCAAAGTTTATTTAAATAACAGTTGTGCTTATGGGGAGCCTGGGTGGCTCAGTCGGTTGAGCATCCAGTTTCGGCTCAGGTTATGATCGCCTGGTTTGTGAGTTCGAGCCCCGCGTCGGGCTCTGTGCTGACAGCTTGGAGCCTGAAGCCTGCTTCAGATTCTGTGTCTCCCTCTCTCTCTCTCTGCCCCTCCCCTGCTCATGCTGTGTGTGTGTGTGTGTGTGTGTGTGTGTGTGTGTGTGTCTCAAAAATAAACATTAAAAAAAATTTTTTAGTAATAATAGTTGTGTTTCATTGCGAATAACACTCTGCTTTTATAAATGCATACATTATGTTTGAGTTAAAAGGACCCCAGACATCTAGGTCAAACTCAAGTGAATGAAAGTGAACTCTTACCCCACTCTCTGTGTGCCACTTGCAGTGATCGGGGAGTCCAGCCATTTTCTAGGGTTCAATATTCCTTTCTGGGTTGACTCTCCTGCGACATCATTCTTCTCTATGTTGAGTCAAAGTCTTCCTCTCAATAACTTCAGCTTGTTTACCCTGGTTCTTTTCTTTAAGGAGAGAGATGAAATACATCAAATTCTTCTCCCACATAAAACGTAGTTATTTTGGCACCGCATCGCGTCCCTCGTCGTTCGTGTGTGTGTGTGTTTAACCTACTTCTTAGGAGGCAAAAGGGAGTCATCGGATTATTCTTTTTAATGTGCGAGAGGTTGAATAAAAGCATCATAGCACCATCTATTGCTGCAACATGTCACTACAACGTCCTAAACGAGTCTTGACACCCGCTGCATCAGCCATCTGGACTCAATAGGGCATATGTAGTGATTTGTCTCTTAGAATGTGAAATGGGCACACAGATGCTCAATGTAAAATTCTTTACGTCTCTTTGTGTATTTGAAATATTTCCTAGTTTGAAAAACAGCATGGCTACAACATAGCAAGTGTTATATAAGCGAGCACACAATGATGTTTGAGGGATAAGCAGGGGCTAAACTTAAGGTCTCATGGGGCATGTTAAGTTTTAGCGACTTTCTCTCTGTAATACCATCAGCACTTACTTAAGCCTATCAATTACCAAAAATTTAAATAACAGAATCCAAATTTGTAAGTTTATTACTATCTGCATTGCTATTTTCTTTTTTATGAATTTTCTCCAGCATTTCGGCAGATAGCCCTAAGTACATGTTTACTCAAAGTATTTAGTTGGGTGCCTTTGTAATGTCACTGTAAAAAAGAGTAGAAAACAAATTTTTAATTGAAAACAGTGATAACACATCTGTTAATATTCCTTAAAAACCAAAATGATTTCATAGAAAATGAGGGGCACCTGGGTGGCTTAGTGAGTTAAGGGTCCGATTCTTGATTTCGACTCAGGTCATGATCTCATGGTTCATGAGACTGCGCCCCATGTGAGTCTCTGCACTAAGCATGGAGCGTGCTACAATTCCCTCTGTCTCTCTCTGCCCCTCTCCTGCTGTGCTCTAACATAAATTTTTTAAATAAAGAGAAAATCAAAGGAAAATAATTTCACACAATCTAAAAAGAAAATGTGGTACTGGCACTTGGGTGGCTCAGTTAGTTAAGTGTCCAATTCTTGATTTCAGCTCAGGTCATGGATCTCGAGGTTCATGGGATCGAGCCCCACAACAGGCTCTATGCTGACAGCATGGAGCCTGCTTGGGATTCTCTCTCTCCCTCTCTTTCTGTCCCTCCCCACTCTTAGGTGGGCACATGCGTGCTCTCTCTCACAAAACAAACATTTTAAAAATAAAATGTAATACACAAATGTATTTAATATACCCTTACCATATAGAATGTTCTTTCTCTATTACATATGGAATTTGTGTATTAAAGACTAAAACTTCAGAATAATAAAAGACTATACTCACAGTAACCTTTTATTTAATCATAATAGGTTTTCAACATAAATACATCCATTGGATTTACTTTGTGTGAAAACTGTACTAAAAATTCAAAAAAATAGAGACTCTCCACATTAAATGATCAGGTCTAATAAATGATAATATTAATGTTTTGGGAGTGAAATTCATTATCATTATGATGATAGTTGAACTGGTCATTAAGAAAATCTCGTGTTAGAAGTAGGTATGTTGGTAACTGTTATATGTTGGCAGTTATTGGCCATGGAACCACCTATGGTACGAATAATAGATACAGGTTCTGAAGTGGGGGTGATAATAGTGGATGTTAGGATTTAATTTGCAGGCCTCCTAACTACAGCTGCAATGGAAGAGGTCATTATGAATTTGCCATTTCTGAGTGATGGTGTGACTTACTGGATTTACCGGAAATACCGGCAGCATTAGTTCAGAGGAGTAAGTAATGGAGAGTTTGAGTAACATGCCCATACAAATTATAGTGCTTATAGATTCAGGTGAAAGGTACTGAAGGGTTTGGTGAGGTTTTGTCTGTTGTATTAGTACATACAGTAGAAATGGAATTGTAGAAACGGTTTGCGTAGAAATGGTAGTATGACTGTAAGACTGACTGATGCAGTGCCTTCTATCATGAAATTTCAGTAGAAGTTATGGCGCCAGCATGCTTCATTAATGTAATGCTATTATTGTGGCTAAGGACTTATTTGAAGGGGTGGGGCAATGGCTAGCTGTATTGAGATAGATTATTTAAAATTTGTGGTTGTACTTTCCATTAGCAGGTAATGTTGGTCATAGATCATACATTCAGCTAAAATCACTATGGTGTTGTGATGGGAAAGTTCGTTGAGTTGGTAGCATGCGTAGTTATTTTATTTATACTTAGGTGGTGGCAGTGGAGATCGAAGGTGATGTTTTAGTGGAGTCAGAAAACAGACTAGATTCAGTCATTGAAGTGGAGGTAGCTCTGGCAAATGGTGTAAATTCAGTCGAGAAGCCAGGAGGAGTACCTAGAAACCCTGTCAAACTGATGGTAATCATAGGTCCATTTGAAACAGGAATGATTCAGATCTTACTGAAAGTTGTTGGATGATTTATGTAGCTGTACCTTCAGTGGTGGTGGGAGGGACTGCCAATGTAGATTGGAAAGAGCTGAACTGGTACTGTAATCTGATAGCAGAATTTTCAGTAAAAGTTATAACAGTCATAGATTCAGTTAATACAGTCCTGGTAGAAATGGCCGTGGGCACAACCAAAACGATAACGGCAGTTGTGGTGAAACATTCCGTTGAAAGACAATGCTTGGAATTATGGTGGTGGGTTCAGCTGAATAAAAGGTGTTGCCGTTGTGCTTATGACAAGATGAAGCAGTGACTGCTGTGGTGGTTACAGATTCGATA
The DNA here is from genome assembly GCF_014898765.1 of Herpailurus yagouaroundi. Classification (NCBI taxonomy): domain Eukaryota; kingdom Metazoa; phylum Chordata; class Mammalia; order Carnivora; family Felidae; genus Herpailurus; species Herpailurus yagouaroundi. Next base: position 21,100,867 of record NW_024412397.1, read on the forward strand.
CAAGCCACAGTGGTGGCCACTGTGGTTCCAGCCTCGGTGGCGGTACCGGCAGTCATTGTGGCAGTGGGTTCAGTAAAAGCAGTGGCTATTGCTGTGGTTGTAGGTTCAGTCGAGGCAGCAGTACTGGCTGTTGTGGCTGCAGCCTCTGTGGTAGTACCACTCTCAGTCACTGCAGAAGCAGTTCAGTGGAGGTGGCGGCAGTTCCTGGGGTTGTAGGTTCAGGAGAGTGGTCTAAAGTGTAGTGGTGACTGTGGTGGTCATAGGTTCGTTAGAAGTAGCAGTGGTGGCTGTTCTAATTATAGCTTCCGTGGTCATGCTGGCAGACATTGTAGTAGCTGGTTAAGATTAAGTGGTGGCTGCTGTGGGGGTCATAGGTGTCGCAGAAGCACTGACAGTGGCCATGGTGGTCACAGGTTCAGTAGAAGTTGTAGTGGCAACCATGGTGGTCGTAGCCTCAGGGGTAGTGCTGGCAGTCATGGTGGTAGTCAGTTCAGATGATGTGGTGGCCATAGTGGTGGTTGTAGGTTGAGTAGAGGCAGGATTGGTGGCTGTGGTGGTTGTAAATGCAGAAGTGGTAGTGGTAGCCATGGTAGTTGTAATTTTGGTCGAAGTTACAGTGGTGGTTGTAGCCTCAGTGGTAGTGCTGGCAGTTACTGTGGTAGTCAGTTCAGATGCTACAGTGACTGCTGTTATGGTGCTAAGTTTGGTAGAGGCAATAGTGGTGGCTGTGGCAGTTGTGGGTTCATTAGAGGTTGTAGTGGTGGCTATGGTGATTGTAGGTTTGGTAGAAATTATAGTAGTGACCGTGGTGGTTGTAGGCTCAATAGACACAACTGTGGGCGCCATGGTGATTATAGGTTTGGTAGAAGTTGTAGTGGTGCCTACAGTCATTATAGGTTCAGTAGAAGTGGTACTGGTGGCCGTGGCAGTTGTACCCTCAGTGGTAGTGCTGGCAACGGTTGGGGTAGCCAGTTCAGATGAAATGACGGCTGTGGTGGCTGGTGGTTGTAGGTTCAATAGAAATGGTAGTGGTGGCCCTGCCGGTTGTAAGCTTGGTAGAAATTATAGTGGTGGCTGTGGCGGTTTCAGGTTCAGCAGAAGTTATACTGGTATTTGTGGTGGTTGTAGCCTCAGTGGTAGTGCTGGCAGTTATTGTGGTGGTCCGTTCAGATGAAGTGGTGGCTAACATTGTGGCAGTAAGTTCAGTAGAGACATAGTGGTGGCTATGGCAGTTGTGGGTTCGGTAGAGGTTGTGGTGAGGGCTGTGGTGGTTGTACCTTCGGAGGAAGTTATAGTGGTGGCCATGGGGGTTGTAGGCTCAGTAGAAGTTACATCGGTGGCCATGGTGGTTATAGGTTTCGTAGAAGTACTAGTGGCTGTGGGAAGAAGTAGTAGTGGCTGTGGGTTTTGGTGGAAATTGTGGTGGTGGCCATAGTGGTTGTAGGTTCAGTAGAAGTTATAGTGGTGTCTGTGGTGGTTGTGGCCTCGGAGGTAGTACTGGCAATTATTGTGGTAGTCAGTTCAGATGCTGAGGTGGCTGGTGTGGTGGCTCTAGGTTCAGTAGAGACAACAGTGGTGGTGGACATAGCGGTTGTAGGTTTGGTAAATGTTGTAGTGTTGGCCGTGGTGGTTGTAGGTTAGGCAGAAGTGGTAGCAGTGGCCGTGGCGGTTGTAGCCTCAGTGGTATTGCTGGCAGTTACTGCGGTGGTCAGTTCAGATGCTGTGGTGGCTGCAGTTGTGGCTTTAAGTTCAGTAGAAACAACAGTGGTGGCTGTAGGGGTTGTAAACTTGGTAGAAGTTGTAGTCATGGCCGTGGTGGTTGTAGGTTCAGTAGAAGTTGTAGTGGCTGTGTTAGTTGTGGCCTCGGTGGTAGTGCTAGCAGTTATTGTGTAGTCAGTTCAGAGGAAATGGTGGCCATAGTGGTTTTTGTAGGTTTGGTAGAGTCAGTATTGGTGGCCATGGCGGTTACAGGTTCAGTAGAAGTTGTAGTGGTATCAGTGGTGGTTGTAGCTTCAGTGTAGTGCTGGCAGTTACTATGGTGGTTGGTTCATATGCTGTGGTGCCTGCTGTGGTGGTGGTGAAGTTTGGTAGAGACAATAGTGATAGCTGTGTTGGTTGTAGGTTCATTAGATATAGTGGCGGCCATGGTGGTTGTAGGTTCAAGAGAAGTTTTGATGGTATCTGTGGTGGTGGTGGCATTAGTGGTAGTGCTAACAGTTATTGTGGTAGTGGGTTCAGATGCCACGGTGGCTGTTGTGGTGGTTATAGGTTCAGCAGAGACAACAGTGGTGGCTGGGCGATTGTAGGTTCAGAAGTGGTTGTAATGGCGGCCATTGTAGTTGTAGGTTCCATAGAAGTTGCAGTTGTGACCATGGTGGTTTCAGGTTCCACAGAAGTTACAGTGGTGGCTGTGGCAGCTATAGCTTCAGTGGTACCACTGGAAGTTGTGATAGTTGCTACTGATGAGGTGGCAACTGCTCTAGTGGTTGTAGGTTCAGTAGGTTGTAATAGTAGCTGCGGTGGTCATAGGCTTGTTAGAAGTCGTGGTCCATGGTGATAGCAGTTTCAGTAGAAGTTGTAGAAGTAGCCTTGGAGGTGGTAGGTTTGGTAGCAGTTATAGCAGTGGCCTCGGGGGTTGTAGGTACCGCAGACATTATAATGGCAGCTGTGGTGATTCTAGCCTCAGTGTTAGTGCTGGAAGTTTCTGTAGTAGTCAGTTCAGATGAGGTAGTGGCCGCTGTGGTGATTGTGGGTTTGACAGAGAGAGTGCTGGTGACTGTGGTGGTTGTAGGTTCTGTAGAGGCAGTAGCGGTGGCTGTGGTGGTTGTAGGCTCAGTGGTTGTGCCGGTAATCTTTGTGGTAGTGGGTTGAAGTGAATCGGTGACTGTTGCTGTGGCTGCAGGTTCAGCAGAAGCAGGAGGAGTGGTCTTTGTTGTTTTTGCCTCAGTAGCATTGCTGGCAGTCATTGTGGTATTTGGTTTAGCTGAATTTCTTGTTCCTGCCGTCGTTTTAAGTTCAGTAAAAGTGGGAGAAGTTGCAGTGAGAGTGTCAGTAGAAGCAATGGTTTTTGTACTAGTTGGTTCTCTTGAAGTGCTAGCAGTGGTCATAGTGATGGTAGTTGAATCGGACATGCTGGTAGAATCTGTTATCACAGTAGGAGCTATAGTTTCAGAACTAGTAGATGAGGTTGTCCCATGGTTTTGAGGAAGCTGAATAACAATGGAGGTATTATTATTCTTCCCATTATACACCAGGCACTCTATGAGTACTCCAATTGTTGTTGTTATAGCACAGGCTAAGAGACAAGCCAGGAAGATCTTCCAAAGACACCAGTCGGTGAAGAAATTTTGTGTCACCTGGAAAGGATTTAAATAAATTACTGCAAATGAAACCAGCTGTTTCAAGAAAAACTAATGCCTTCGATAATCCTTTGTATATATAGATTACTTCATTGAAAGGATGTACAAATATAAGATACTATTCTTAATGGTGTCAGTGATATATACTGACTTAATTTTAAGTTTTTATTTAGGAAAGACTTTGTCTTTATACTGTGTTTAATATAGGAACAAAGAAACTTCCACTGACTTTCATGCTTTCTTTTCATATATCTGCATCTCAAAGTAAGAAAACAAATAAATGTCTTCCTGGAAATTCCTTTTTCTTTCCACTATCAAAAGAAGTCTCTATACATGTTGGTGGCTCCTGTATACCGTGACTTGAGGGACCCCAAAGATCTAATTAAGTTTTCTACCCCTTTGGGCATTTCCTAAATTTGTCAGCTGTGGAGCCTTCTACTTTAACAGCATTAATTAATGCCTTATCCAATTTCCTGGCTAACTTTTCACACAGGTTAGTATTGGGCAGCATGAAATTCAGAGTCTGAAAACATTTGTGAAATCCACTTTCTGCTACCACCAGCTATTTTCATTTGGTAAGCTGTTTCTGTGACCCTATTCTTTCATTCATCTATAAAAACTTATATAATAAAATTAGAATAAGGATTAACATCAGTAAATTTACTTTGTAAATTCTAAAGTACCATGCATACATACTTTTTTATTGTAGAGGAAACACTGCGTAGTGTAAAACACGTAAATCTTGAGATCAGAGAGTCTTTAATTTAAACGCCATACCTCTAATATTCTGAGCATGTTTCTTAATTTGCCTATCAGCTGGACTTATATCAAAATTGGGGATAATAGTATCTACCTCAATGTGTTAAGAAAATTAGAACAAGAGGGGCACTTGGGTGGCTCAGTCAGTTGAGCATCTGACTCTTGGTTTCAGCTCAGGTCATGATCTCATGGTTTCATGAGTTTGAGCTCCACGTCAGGCTCTGCACCAGCAGCACAGAGCCTGCTTGGGATTCTCTCTCTCTCCCTCTCTCTCTCCCCCTCCCCCACTCATACTGTCTCTGTCTCTCTCAAAATAAACTTTTTAAAAATTGAATAAAATTAAATTAAAAAAAAAAGAAAATTAGAATAAGAAATATCCTCCATAATTAGATTTTTGCAGAAGGTAGTACACTGCAGTAATTAAGAGCATAGGCATTGGAGTCTAACAAATTCAGGTTTAAATTTTAATGCCACCTTTCACTGGATGGATGGAGATATGTGGAAATTTGCATTATCATGCAAAGCCTCGATGCCCTCACATGGATAACATCACCTATTTCATAGGGTTGATATAAATAGTAAATAGTAAAACTGAGTGCATAACATTTTCCTAACATTTACTAAATATTCAAAGAAACATTTGGTTTCACTAACTAGCCCATTCTTATCCCTTCTCTCATGACTGAAAATAGATCACTAAAGGAAGCAAACAGAATAGACACCTCTGGAGCATGCCAAGCAGCTTTTGAATGTCCCAAATATGGGACACGGTTTCAGATGATAAACCTCAGTTTGGGTGTTGTGAGTGGTGCTTACTAGGCAATCAGGAGCAGTGCAAAGGCACTGGGTACCAAGGCCAAAGGAATTCAGGGCACCAAATAAGAGAGCCCAGAGATAAATGGTACCTCCTGTCCCATGTCATCTAGGCCTTAGAAAGGAAGTTAGAGGTGAAGGAGAGGAAGGCCTATGCTCGTTTCTTAGATAAAAATGGCAATTACCATAATTTTCTGTTTGAATCTGCCAAAAAAAAAGGAACAAGATTAATGGAAACTCATCTAAAGCAGACTTCAGACCTGTGCTCCAGTGTCATTAATTGCCACCAACTGGCTATGTGAATTCTTACAAAAACATTCTAAACTTCCACATTGTTTCCCATGTGTGGCTAAGTAAAGGCAACTAACGTAACTCAGTTCTCTGAATCATCAGAGTAATATTCCCTGAATAATTCTCATCAAAATTATTCTTCCACAATGTCTCTTAACATAGAGTTTGTCTCTCTTAATTTGTCACGGTCTCTTCAAACTATTTCCACAGCAGGATTAATCAGAGGAAGGGTGTAGTCCAGAGCTAGAAAGCACTGAACCAAATTGCCAAGATCATCAGCAAAATCAAGTTCTTCCCTTGCTGGAAAATTTCAGACCTTAAGGTGAAGAAAAGAGAATAACAAGTAACAGTAAGGAATATAGGAAATCTGCTTCTGGACACCAAACCAAGATGAAGTCATGTTCCATTCCATTGAGCAAGGGTTACAATGTTATTCACTGCCAATGCAGTTGCTGTCACCATCTACTCAGCCCTCCAAACAAAGGGACCTCAAAACTTTGCTTTATTTCCTTTGACCTTATATATTGTCTCTCTTTTGTTCTATCAAGATCATTAGCTCCTTAAATGATGACCCCCCATAAATCTACGTCTTTCGCATTCTCTGTCAGTGACTTGACATGTTCAAAAGATGATGTAAATTTTCAAAAGAACAACAGTAATGTTAATTGATTGGATGTTTCTCCTTCAAACTATTAGATCAATTATCATATGGGTTACATCATAACCCAGAGAAACAGTGTTGCCCCAAACATTACCTGACAATGTTGGAATTCTCTGTTTGGAAATGCTGAGTGTCCAAGGGTCCCTGTGTCAGTGCAGGCACCAGTTAAATCAGTACCAGTCACAGTTACATCACCAGTCACATCGGTTGATGTTGGAAATTGACATGCTGATCTGTGAGCTTCATGGTTTCTTAGGTTCAGGAATGACTGTGCAAAGAAAAGAATGGGGAAAAAAAGAAGCTATTGTATTTGATGCCTGAAGTAGTATATTCTGACAAATATAAATCATACTGTTAAATATCATGACATATCTATTCAAATAAGATCATGTGAACCCTGATTAAAGGAATAAAAGAACACATTCATTATATTTACTCTCAAAACATGGAAATCTAGTGACATCATCCTAAGTTAAATTTAATTATTTTATACAATTATTGAGGTTAAAATCCAGGAATACGCACTATCTCTCATCCTCTTCACATTTAATACATTTGTTAAATATCATTACATTGCAAGCTGGTGTAGGGAAATCATATTTAAAAAAAAAGTGCCACTATGAAAATTCTAGAGACCTTAAGGCTTATCAAGAACAACTCTTTGGGGCTATATTCAAAATGAGAAAACCAAGATCTATTTTTTTTTTCAACGTTTATTTATTTTTGGGACAGAGAGAGACAGAGCATGAACAGGGGAGGGGCAGAGAGAGAGGGAGACACAGAATCGGAAACAGGCTCCAGGCTCCAAGCCATCAGCCCAGAGCCTGACGCGGGGCTCGAACCCACGGACCGCGAGATCGTGACCTGGCTGAAGTCGGACGCTTAACCGACTGCGCCACCCAGGCGCTCCGAGAAAACCAAGATCTGAAGAGGTGAAGTGAGGTTCTGGATTTAGCAAATTGCAAAAAGCCACTTCTCCCACTACAATAAACAAACAAACAAATGAAGAGCTTTGAAAAAACAGAAGTCAGATTATTTAAAACTTAAAAGAAGCAGCTTTTCCAAAGTTGAATCTGACATCATAGGCCATCTTTTCTGGGGACATTCGTGGAGCCTGAGCATGAGCCTATGGCTCTGACCGCCAAAAGAAGTCAGCAAAACTTCTGGTGTTCATGTGAGGCTGACCGGACCTATTTGAAAATAAAGGAGCCCCAGTGTAAAGTATCTTTAATGTTCCAGGATAGCTCCAGACGCCAGAGGTCTGAGACAGAAAGGCAGAGTCAAGTCTACAGCAGTATCATAGTAAATAGAAGATCAAATCACTGTAGGAGAAAGAGACTTAACCACAAACACAAGACTGGTTTCCCCGCTCAGGACATTTGTCAGACTTTGAGGTTTCTGGAAACAGGAAGCTAAAGAGTTATCTTGAATCCTCTGAAGATCAGTCTCTCAAAAATATAGGTACAAATATTCCTTAAAGAAAACAGTAGTAAATAAAATCCAAAAATGTATAAAATTCTAAAAATTTAATGACCATTTATGATGAAATTTCTGGGCAAGCTAGTAATAGAAGGGACTTTCCATAATATGATAAACAGTAGCTCCATGAAACCTAAAGCTAATGTCATAATTAATGGTGAAATATTTCATACTTTCCCCCTGAATCTGGGAAAAATGCAAGATGTCCACTTTTACCACTCCCATCCAGTATTACATCAGAGGTCTTAGCCAGTGCATTTAGTTATGAAAACAAAATGTGTTAAAATTTAAAAAAAAAAAAAAAAAAAGAATAATGACATGACTGTGTTTATAGAAAATCCAAAAGAATCTACAAAGAAAATAGTAATGAATAAATGAATTAGTGAGGTCACTAGATACATGGTAAGAATACAAAAATCAATTGGATTTCTGTAAAATAGCAAGAAAACATTTGAAATGGAATTTAATGTACCATTTAAAACAACACAAAAATCGGGGCGCCTGGGTGGCTCAGTTGGTTAAGCGTCATGATCTCACGGTTAGTGGGTTCGAGCCCCCCCGTCAGTCTCTGTGCTGATGGCTCGAGCCTTGAGCCTGTTTCAGATTCTGTGTCTCCCTCTCTCTCTGCCCCTCCCCCACTCGCACTCTGTCTCCCTCTGTCTCAAAAATAAACAAACATTAAAAAAAAATTAAGACAACACAAAAACGTCTAGAAATACATCTAAAAAGAAAAATACTTAATCTCTACATTAAAATCTCAAATGATTGCCAACAAAAATTAAAGAACACCAATATAAAAGATAAAATAAACCATGTTCATGGATTCGAAGAATTTAGATATTAAGATATAAAGTCTCACAAATTAAAATGAAGATTCAGTAATCTCCCAGTCAAAACTGCAAAAGTATTTTTAGTAAAAATCAATAAGCAGATTCTAAAAATTTATATAGAAATGCAAAGGACCTTGAATAGCCAAGATAACTCGAAGAGCAATGTTTAAGTACTACAAAATTTCAAGGCTATAAAGCTAGAAGAATAAAGAGAGTGTAGTAGTGGTACAAGAACGAATAGAGCAATGGAACAGACTAGAGTCCTTAAACACACCCACAAATATAAATCACTTGATTTACCAAAAAAGCATCAATTCAGTAGAGACAGGATGATTTTTACAATTATCTGTACAGAAAAAAAATCTCCATATTGAAAAAAATGTTTAATCCTACTTCCTGCCATATATAAAATGAATTTTAAGTGGATCATAAACCTAAATGTGCAAGTGAAACAATCAAGCTTCCAGATAAAAACATTGGACTTTTTTTTTTTTAGTTTACTTATTTATTTTGTGAGAGTGTACACAAGCACACAAGAGTGGGTGAAGGGACAGAGAGAGACTCCCAAACCAGCTCCCCTTTGTCTGCACAGAGTCTCATGTCGGGCTCGATCCCACAAACCATGAGATCATGACCTGAGCTGAAATCAAGTTAAGGTGGCTTAACGGACTAAGCCCCCCAGGCACCCCAAGGACCTTCTTATCTGAGTATCTTGACACTATGAAGACAACAGGGAGAGAGTTGCAAGGCTAGAAGGACCATGAAGAACATCTTCAGGGGGTGGAAGTGCTGACCTAGAAAACAATTTCTTTGCCTTGTAATTTCCTTGTTAGGGCATGGGGACAAAAATGCTATTCCTCACAAAATGTAACTGGCCGTTCAAACTTGTACTGATCTCACTCAGCACATTTCCACGGCAGTTCCCATTATCATCAAGGTCTCTACTCAGACATGCACAGTCACATAAAAGGCAGTCATAAAACACACGGTATGAAATCATTTTGTCTAAAAACATAAATAATAGTCAAATAATATTGTATACAATTGAATTCTAAATATTTCATCTGAATATAGTTCTTTACCAAAAAAAGAAATTCATAAGTAATTGAAGAGGCCAATCTGAAAGATTTACTAGTTTGCAGCTCAGGCTTAGACTTCACTCATAGGATTACCACTGACATTCAAAGACACATAGAAATCTTTGAGCTATGGCAAATCTATACATGACACTAAACATTTAGGCAGTTAACACAAAAATCTATATGCCACATTTAACAGATATAACTCGTTAATGCAATCAAATGCAGATTTGTTGGCTTACGCTTGAATTATGATAACTGCAGGGATTATTTAAATAGGGTATTAAATTGTTACCCCCAAATTGCCAATATCCTAGATTAATAAATATTAAAATAAATTTCTCAAGCATGTATGTACTGATACGCAGAAATGTTTTATTTTCTAAGCAGTAACAATATGGCTAAAAATTGGCTCCCATGTAAAACTTGTAAGAATTCCACTTTGGGAAGAACCATGTTGTAATAAAGAAATATTAGAGATGTACACATATTGGAAACAAGACGCTGGGCCATCAGAACACATCACAGTGATGCCACAATACTCACCGGCTGGTTTTCAGAATGTTCGACATTCACGATGTATTTCCCATGGTTTCTGTCCATTCTTGAACTGCCGGTGTCACAAGCTACCAGAAACATTTTTCTGCCTGTTCACTGCCCTTTATACCTGCAACCTTGAGAAATAATTAAGTTGATTAATATTAAATCCACTGTGAGACATCACTGCCAGTGTGGATTAGACTAAATAACAAATCATTCTTCTTTATAAGGGATCCACCTCAAAGGAAGAAGTGGGGTGTTAAGCAATTACGTAAGAATGCAAGAAAATCCACCTGTATAATTACGCTCTCGGTTCTACTCCACCAGGCAGCCCATCTAGTAGAAAGAGCAACCATACAATTCTCTCTTCTATCGTATCTTCCACAGAACTCTTCCTTCTGACTTCACGAACAGCTCCAGACAGAACTCCGAAATAAGTGAATGGTGCCATTGTTTCTTTACTAACAAGAAGTGAACGTCTTTCTCCTCTTATTGGCGGCAACTTTTAGGCACTCAGGACCCACTGGTCTTCAAGTCTTGACCTTCACAGGTCTCTCCCGAGCTCTGAATTTTTCCAATCCATTCTCTCTGCTTCTGGAAAAAAAAAATCAATCCAACTTGGTTTATACTTCCTTAAACCCTAATTGAATATAGTTGATCTGATGAACAAATCTCTGTAAATGTTTTCAACGGGGTCCCTTCTCTTCCCTTCTGTGGGAACTATCTGGCATAGTTTACCTAGAAGATTACTTCTGATTCTGCTTATAATTTAGTAACAGGCTCTTCTAACTTTTACAAATTATACTCAAACGTAAAGGACTTGTTTTCTTATTGTAGAAGTATCTTTGGCAAGATCTAAAACACAACTGGCAAGAGATCAGTAATTTTTATCCTCAAATGCAAAGTTATCAGTCAGTTCCCAACACACGTATCCAGAGAATCCCAAATAAAATTGGTACAGAAAGTTGTTTGTGAAGAATAGTGCTTTAAAAAACTAAAAATCTACAAATAACTCCAGTAGTAACTAATCCATAGAAAAGTTCTTGTAAACAAAGCAACAAAGTACTCATTTTTTTGTTGTTGAAATGTCTCACATAGCACTTTTTATCTGACAGATTATGTCAGGTTTAAAGATAACAATTACTCGATAATAGAGCAGCAAGAGGTCTGAGAGATCTTGTAAGTTCAGCCTTATCATTTTTTAAAATATTTTTAAAAACTTATTTATTTTGAGAGAGAAAGAGAGTGGGGAGGGGCAGAGAAAGGGGGAGAGATCGAGAATCTCAAGCAGGCTCTGTGCTATCAGCACAGAGACCAATGTGGGGCTCAAACCCACGAACCATGAGATCATGACCTGAACCAAGATCAAGAGTCAGACACCCAACCAACTGAGCCACCCAGGGACTCCCAGCCATGTCATTCTAAAGGTGAGGAGATTTGTGTCCAGAGAGGGAAAATGATGCAACCAACTGCATGGTGCCACCTGGTTTCCTTTTGGTCTGATAACCCCTCCATAACTAGCTTATTAACAGGAACTTCATAGAAAAATGGACAGCCTCCCAGGAAGTCAAGCAAATGTCTTTTTGAAAACAAGTAAACAGACATTTCAAAGACCTGGAGTCGGAAAGGATCCTAGAAGGGATGCCTGTTCTAGACCCAGAACCATCTAAGACTGACTAAACAAGACTTGCAGGGACAGGATCTGGGAGTCTGACTTTCTGGCCAAATGTCAAGTAATCCTTATCAAACAATATTTGAAAAGTAATTTACCAAACAATGATCCCAAGGTGATCATGGGGTATCTTCATATCTTTAGGAAGAAAAGCGTGTGTGTGAAGGAACCTCAGTTTTCTTAAATTAAAAAAGGGGTGAGTTTCAATTGCTCATTCATTCAACAATCACTACTGAGTCTCTACTATACCCAAGCATGTGTCATGTGCTGAGTGTTCAATGGAGAATAAAAGACTCAAAATTCTTGCCCTCCTGGAATATAGTAAAACATATATTATGTATTAAAACACTTTTTTGATAATTTCTAAAGGTCTCTTATAAATGCTTCCTTTAGCTATAAGTGTCCATGGCATCCGCAGAAGCAAAGTAAAATGGCCCTGGAATCTGCAGGACATAAAAGGTGTGAAAAATCTAGGGGACGGTTTTGTTCTAAGAAGGAGTGGGAGGCAGTGCTTTATACTCCATGCTGAACCCAAGCCAGTGAAACAGTGGCTTCTGAGAGTGTACATGTAGAGCGCTCATATAATTTAACACTCCAAACCAAAATACTTTTGAGAGCAAAAGGAAGCAATATCAATAATTTAACTGAACAGAGACAACACTGTTCCATGCAAACTAGGACATGTGGTCACTTAAGCTATAAGGAATCCATGTGAATGAGAAGATTCACTAGTACTAAACATAACCACTCAATAAGCCAATGAATTTAAAAATAAATTTAATATCTCTAGTGAACACATACTTCAGTTGAATAAAACACATATGTTACTTGAGTTTTTAACAAAGCTAGTGTGGCTTGGGATGCCTGGATGGCTCAGTCAGTTAAGCGTCCAACTTTGGCTCAGGTCATGATCTCATGGTCCATGAGTTCGAGCCCCACTGTCTGTGCTGACAGCTCAGAGCCTGGAGCCTGCTTCAGATTCTGTATCTTCCTCTCTCTCTGCCCCTCCCCCACTCATGCACGTGCGCGTGCGCGTTCTCTCTCTCTCTCTCTCTCTCTGTTTCAAAAGTAAACAAACATAAAAAAAATTTTAAGCTAGTGTGGCATTGCGGTACTAAGACACACATATTTAGATAGTTCAGTGGAGTTCTATAAACATTAAGCAGATAAAATTCCACATTACATATCAAGAAGTCACTGACAAAACAGTATCAAGGTTCTACCCTCACTATCGTTAATTAACAGTTGCAAAAGCCAAGGTAAGAATGAATAACAAGCTTATTGGGTACAGATTTTCAGTATAAAATTCAAACTTTCTCTATTTCCAAAGAACACATTGTGTTCTTGCACCTGGGTGATTACAATGTGCAAAGAAACACAGGTAACTCTCCCTGGTATGCTGAGCATCTCCTACTGAAGCTCTTTGATGTCTGCAGAATTTTAAGCCAAAAGAATGTGCAGGTCTATCTATATTAATTGAGAGTGGTCTACAGTCCTTTAACAACCAGCAAATTGTTTTAGCCCAAAGAATGCAGAGCCTGTTAAACACCATCTGTTATAAAATGAACCACGCTCAAGTCTTTAGGCTCACAGCAAAATTAATGTATTGATCAAGTTACCCATTTCAGACACTTCCATGACTGAAATGTCACTACAATTTGATTCTAATCAAAATACTTTCATATTTCTGTTTCGGTTTCTCAGTGTGATGACGACCAATATGATGGCTCCAGCTGTCTCATCTTAATAATTTTTTTTAGGCCAGGTCATGATTATAGTTCATTCGGTGCTGAATGGCCAAAATGATAACCAAACAGATACCACATTTAAAAGACTTCATTCAGTACAGTATTTAGATTTTCATTTCCTATTAATTTTAACTTGATAATTATTCAAAATAGTATTATAAAAGAAATTTTCAAGCATCAAGTCAAAATCAAACTGATGCTAAGACTGCAAAAAAAAAAAATGATCAAAGTGGGAAAATGAACAAACTAAAAACTATCTGCATATTTGTTCAAGAAGCTTCCTCTCCTGCCCCGCCCTGTAGGAAACAACTTAAAGAAATTCAGGGGTTATTTTTCCTTCACATCAAGAGAAGGCTGAGGAGGGTAGCTCAGATACTGATGAGTGGTAAAGAAATAAACATTTCATCCATGTCACTGGGGACACTAAATGGCCACTACTCCACACCTAGGTGGCTTCCAATTCAGCCACATCTGGTTATTAAATTATTAACATTTCTTGTGAAGGGGCACCTCTCCTAGTGCATATCACACTGATCTTATCTAATCCTCCTAATATCCTCCTGAATTAAGTATCATTACCCCATTTTCCTGATGAGCCCTGAGATAAGTTTGTGGCTCCCATTCATCCACCCAAGAAATGGTTATTAAATATTTGCTATATTCACTGTCACATTAGATGCTGAAAAAAATTGGGGGGACAGAGGAGAAGGAAAGATACTTAGAAACTTAATCTCCAACGGATAAAAAAATACGACCAGAGACTCTGGTGACATCCCTCAGAATATATGAAGGCAGCACAGTTGTTCACTGGCAGCAAGAAAGGAGTGGCGCTAATACTTGTGAGAGGATGGTGGGATTTACACCCAAAATATCAAAGATTTAGAAATTCCTGGGCAGAAGTTATGACTTACTAGCTCTGCAGACTGCCTCTCTGTCTGGGGTTCAGGCAAATGATCAGCATGAGAGAATCCAAACAAAAATATCAGGACTTCTCAACAGGTGCAATTCAATTGGAGAAGGATCAGGAGTTTGAGCATTCGTTGCCATCTATGTCATGATTTGCCTACAGGTAAGCAGGATTCTAGCACCTGGAGAGATGAGACTCCAGTCTTTAGAGATGAGAACTAAAAAAGAAAAAGACAAGGTTTCCAGCTATATTGGGGAACCAGGGGAAACAAGGGGAGACCCAGGATGATCTCAGGCCTACAGAATGAGCCATAGAGAGAGGACTTAAACTTGTAAACTCTAGTGTCATAATTTGGTTATCAGATCTGGGGCACTACTGAAAATTGGGATGGGCACTGACCCCCACTTCACAATGGAAATACTAATCATTTGTGCTGTTTGTCAAATGTTCCAGCTCAAGCCCTTCTAGCATATAACAGAATTGTACTTTCTGTCTTCCTCTGTCTCTTCTCAGCCTCCTCGATATAAGGTTCATTCTGGCCAGCGTTATGAGTAGAGAAGTGTGTCACTCAGAGGCTAGAGCATTTAATGCTGAGACAAGTCAAGCCATGCTCAATGGCAGTGTTCTACAAGAGGCCAAGTTCTATTACCCTGAGTCCCAGAATAAGGATAATGATTAGGGAAGCGAGCCTATAGGTGACCTGTAACAGGCAAGTAATATGACCAAGAAATAAATCTTTGTTGCCATAAGCCATTGTAATACCCATGTTGTTTGTTACTGCAGCAAAACCTAGCCCATCCAGACTAAAACAGGGCTCCAAAGGTGCAGGGAGACATTACAACTCATCTCAAGGCTGCAACATTATACATCAAGGCATAGTAGATGATCTAAGGCCCCAGTACCTAATGTCCAAAACTGGAGTTTTAACCATATGGTCTCAGTCATGGTGGCTCTAGAATTTGGGCAGGACAGAAGCTGCCGTGAGGAGCTTGAATAGACTCCATTAATAGGAATGCCAGTAAACATGTAGAGTGAGTGATGTTGTTCAAAATATGCATCAAGCAAAGGCACGGCTGATGTAGAATAAAGCCAGTCACTGAAGGCTTCTTGGAGGTATGAATCTTGAGCCAGATCTCAAAGGACATAGGAGGTTGGCAAAAGGAAGGGAATGTAGGCATCATAAATAGAGACCTTGAGAAAGAAGCACAGTGGGGGAAAATAATGTGTTTTGTGAGAGAGATGCCAGAGAACAGCCTGGTTGTGGAGAAGAACTACAGAAACGAGACTCCGTACAAGCTGTCAAGTCACTGTATTAAAGATTCTCATAAATCTCTTCCTCCGGTAACAATACAGGAGCCTCATCAGTGGCCCATTGTACTCTCCTCCAAGGAGATCCTTAAATGCCACTCATATGATGCCACACCCCACTCAGTATTCTAAAGGATTCCCAATGCATTTAGAAAAAATGTAAATCTTTGAGAGGCAAAAATGACATGCAAAATCTAGCCCCATCTATCTCTAAAATCCTAGCTTATACCACTAGTCCTCTTATTCACCACCCTTCAAACACATTCTCTTTTTTCATGAACTGGATGGAAGCATGTCATACCACCTGTGTCCACCTTGGAAAGTCATGCCCCACCCTTCACTCCCTACCCCACGCTTGTTTCTACCCATCTACCCATCTGTGGCAAGTAAACTGTTGGCCCACCAAAGATGTTCACACCCTAATTCCCATGGGTATGTCGGGTTACAGGACAAAGGGGAAGTAAGGTCATAGATGGAATTGAGATAATCAGCTGACCTTAAAATAGGGAGACTATCCTAGATCATCCAAGTAGACCTAATGTAGTCATAGGATCTTTAAAAGTAGAAGACAGAGACAGAAGTAAGGCAGGGAAAGAGACGTGACTATGGAAAGAATGTTCAGAAAGGTGTAATTTTGCCAGCTTTGAATAAAGAGAAAGGGGTTCACAAGCCAAGGAATATGGGAAAACTCTAGAATTTGGATAAATCAAGAAAACAGGTTCTCCCTTCGAGCCCCCAGAAAGAATACAGCCCTGTCAATACAACTGACTTTATCTCAGTGAGACTTATGTTGGACTCTGAGGTTTAGAACCATCAGTTAATAAATTTATGTTGTTTTAAGCTACTAAATTTTTGATATTTCTTACAGCAGCCAAAGAAAACTAATATACCAGTTTTGGGGTTTTGGCTTAGATTTCACTCCCCAATTTAAATTAATTCTTCTATTTTTATAATCGTCCCAGCACTGTATTCTTCCTTAGTACTTTTCGTAGTTGGTAATTTTTCATTTTTGTGATTATTGTTTTAATATCTATCATCTCTTTTGGACTCAAATTCCGGAAAGGATGGGGAGTGTGCAACTTTTATCATCCCTACATCTCTAGCACCCAGCCAGTGCTTTGCACGTCACAGCCCTTCAATGAATAGTTGTAGAATAAACACAGAGAATTCCACATGCCTGCGACATATTTTACAGGCAAGAAAAAAAAAAAAAATGAAGTTCAGAGAGGTTCAGAAATTCACCCAAGGTACACAGCAACTAAGCTGCACATTTGGAATTTAAACACCAAAAATCTGATCCTGAGACTCAGGTCTGCCCTGTATTGGTCTGTGGCTGGGTCAGCCATGATCCATTTCTTAGCAGAACTTCTGGGGGGTAACTCTCACCGATAGGTATTCTCTCTCAGCGAGTAATTCCTTTTTCAGTAGTAGCTCATTCCTTGAAACAACTAGAAGGATACCAAACATTTTCCAGAACTGGCTGAGCATCCAAGCGTGCACCAGAACATCCCAATGCTTATTCATAGATAAGAGGGATGCAAATGCAGGACAAGAAAGAATCTCCACGTCCTTTAATTCTTGAGTGAAGGGGAAGAGATAAAAATGTCAGGGATTCCTCATGATTTGCATTTTTAAATGAAGAGTACTGGGAAAGAGTCCATTCCCTAGACAACAAGTAGGCAGTGACCCTGTGCTGCCGGCTTTGCCGTGACCTTTCATGACCTCGCACCCACAGGCACTCAGGCAGGCGTGTACTGGACAGTACTCGCCAGCCTTCCTGGCGCCAGGCCTGTGGTGAGCACCCCTCAAGTGCTTGAGCCCTGAATCTTCACATCTGCATTTACAAGCATGCGCACCAGCGACTGCAGTCGCAATGAGGAAACTGAGCTTCTGAAGGGTAAGTGACTTGCCCGAGGTCACACACCCGGTGAGTGCCTGGGCCCCACGTTTCCTCTCGGCAAACCTCCTCTTCTTTCCAGCCCCAGCTTGACTGAGGCACAGTGTCTCCACGGGGCCTCAGGAGGAGTGTCCCCTGCCCTCTGCTTCTCTGTCACCTCCAGTCCTGCCTCTAAATGGCTCTGGTATCAGTGTTTGTGACTAATTATGTGCGCATCTCTCTTCCCTTTCCAGATTTGAGATCCTCGGGGAAAGGAAGAGTGGAGAGAGTTCGCTTTTCATCCTTATCTCTTAGCTACAAAAATTACTAAACTGAAGATAAGGAGAAAGTGTAAACAGCTGGCATCCACAAAGCCAGGAAATGTAATGGAGAAATTTTTGTTTTCCTTGCTTCCATTTTTGACTGTAACAATTCAGGTTTAAACGACGTGTCTAGTTTGAAAGTTCCTCACCAAGCATAGTGCGAAATGGCCTCAAGTCACTTCTTCCCTTTTCTCCTGAGCACCAGGTGCTGCCTCACCCAAAGTCCACACAGGCTGGGGCATCTAGAGCCTTCTAGTCCCTGCTCATGACTTAGAGCCTGTGTCTCAAGGGGCAAGGCTGCTCACTTTCTCCAGGTGGGTGTGTTTGCCATAAAAGCCATGTCAGCCACACAAAAAGAGCTTGCTCCAGAGATTAAAGGAGGAGCTGTGGAGAGAAGAAAATCGAGGATGTAAGAACTCCCACAGGTTTGGGCGTTAGGGCTGTCGGCCCTAGAAATAAAATGGTCTCTTAGTAGCTGCCAGGCCCTAAATCCAAAATGGAGACCAGGAAGCCATTACCCTAACCCATGATGCTCAGAGACCAACATCTTCCCACAATGGAAGCCCTCCAGCACCATTTGTTAAGTAGGAAGAAAAGACTTCGGTATCCCAAACCTAGGAAAAGAGTCTTTTACTTATATTTAACAAAGGCTTTTATTTTTTTTTTTAATTTTTTTTTTCAACGTTTATTTATTTTTTTTGGAACAGAGAGAGACAGAGCATGAATGGGGGAGGGGCAGAGAGAGAGGGAGACACAGAATCAGAAACAGGCTCCAGTCTCCGAGCCATCAGCCCAGAGCCTGACGCGGGGCTCGAACTCACGGACCGCAAGATGGTGACCTGGCTGAAGTCGGACGCTTAACCGACTGCGCCACCCAGGCGCCCCTAACAAAGGCTTTTAAATACTATTTACTTAGTGCCAAGCAAATGTTCTAAGCACTCTATAAACATTAGTTCATTTAATTCTCAAAGCAATACTAATAGTTTCCCAATTTTACAGAGCAAGCAGCACTTTTTTTTAAGTTCATTTATTTATTTTGAGAGACAGAGAGGGAGGGAGAGAGAGAATCACAAGCAAGTTCCTCACTCTCAGCACGGAGCCCTATGTGGGCCTCGATCTCACGAACTGTGAGATCGTGACAAGAGTTGGATGCTTACCTGACTGAACCACGCAGGGGCCCCAAGGCAGCATTTCTGAGGCACATATAGGTTAAACAACTGGTTGAGGTGGAAGCTAAGAAGCAGTAAAGCCAAAATATATACCCAAGAAGTTTCGCTTTGGAATCTAACTTTTAGCCACTATACGATGCTGCCTCATGTTTTAAAACCGTAAGTATTTTCATATTAAAGCAATGTCCCAAATTCCTGAAACGTTGGCAACAATTTTAATAATCCTTTAAATCTAGCCAATTCACCAGATCCTATAAAATGGCCCTTCCCTGGGGCGCCTGGGTGGCTCAGTTGGTTAAGCGTCCAACTTCAGCTCAGGTCACGATCTCGCGGTCTGTGAGTTCGAGCCCCGCGTCGCGCTCTGGGCTGATGGCTCAGAGTCTGGAGACTGCTTACGATTCTGTGTCTCCCTCTCTCTCTGCCCCTCCCCCGTTCATGCTCTGTCTCTCTCTGTCTCAAAAATAAATAAACGTTAAAAAAAATTTTTTTAATAAATAAAATAAAATGGCCCTTCCCTGCCACCACCCCTGCCGGCACCCTAGCTCAAGATTTCCCTCGCTCTGGGTTCCCTGCAGCAGCCCCCACAGCCTCCCTGCTGACAGTTTCTCCAAGTTCCATGCAGGGAATATATTGCTTCCTACTCAGACTTCTTGGTCTGCCCTTCATCAACAGTTTCCTATTTCCTGATGGACTGGGTTCTCCCTCCTCCTGTCTGTACTCCAAAGCCCAGCGATCCCTTCTCTTCTGCTCAGGTGTGTTTCTCATGACCTCTCTCCTGTAACAAGTGTCTTTCATCCAAGTCAAGCCAGCTCCTCAGTGCATGGGGACCACTCTCTTCTTAGTCCTACTTGAGTTCCTTCCCTCATGTTGTTCCTCTGCACTGCCTGTGATATCCTTCCTCTTCTACCTATTTAAAAGTGATCTATCGGTGAAGGGCCACCTGTGGAGACTTCCCCCAAAGCCTGAGCTTCTTTGAGTCTCCTTCCACCTGAATTCCACCTTAGAGCCTCGGTCAGTTTTCAGTTCTGCACAAAGGAACTCTGACTTGAACTGTGGGCTCC
This sequence comes from Herpailurus yagouaroundi, assembly GCF_014898765.1. Classification (NCBI taxonomy): domain Eukaryota; kingdom Metazoa; phylum Chordata; class Mammalia; order Carnivora; family Felidae; genus Herpailurus; species Herpailurus yagouaroundi. The sequence continues at coordinate 21,120,742 of NW_024412397.1, forward strand.
TCCTTTTTGTCCCCTTCTAAGTGTGCATCCTGCATTTAGCCTCAAACCTGAGGTCCAATCTCCTCGTCTGCTCCCTTCTCACTCCCTTTGCTCTTCTCACTACTCACTGCCATCCCCACTTATTTATTTTATTTCTCTCCTTTTAATACCGATGTGGAGGGTTGGGTGACTCCTACTCCTCATTTCATAGCACAGTATCATTACTGGTTCCTGCATGGCTCTTCCCTTTTTTCATTTTTAAAATTTTTTTAAGTTTATTTATTTTCAGAGAGACAGAGACAATGAGAGCAGGAAGGGGCAGAGACAGAGGGATAGAGACAGAGAATCCCAAGCAGGCTCCGTGCTGTCAGCACAGAGCCCCATGTGGGGCTTGAACTCACAAAGTGTGAGATCATGACCTGAGCCAAAATCAAGAGTCAGATGCCAGCCAGGCACCCCCATTGACTTTTATCTCCACAACTTGCTCCCATTCGCCTCCACCTTATAGATTTTAATGTGTTTTTATGAATGTTTTTGCAAAATGAGAAAGACTGTTTAAATTCTTGCTGTTTTTGCTATGCTTCTAAGACCCAATGATAGTGTGCTCCATACATTAATCGACCTGCTGTTTGTGCAGAAACCCCATTGAGCCATCCCTCCTCCCAGGTGACTATCCAAGTTGTCTCCAGCTTCCGCTCACTACAAATAATGTTGCAATAAACACCCCCTCTAAGTCCCTTGATAGACACAAGGAAAAATTTATTTGAGATACACACACACACACACACACACACACACACACACACACACACACACACACCTAGGAGCAGAATTGCTGAGGCACAGATAAGTATGTCCTTAATTTGGCCAACTAGTGCCAGAGTCTCTCTAGAAACGCTGCCACCCTGCCAGTATTTACCCAGCTTTGTACTTTTTGCCACTGCACCAGGCCTTTCATTCGGGCTAAGCAATACCGGGAGAAGTACCTCGGAGACTTTTACATAAAACCAAAGCTCAAGCCCTACCCACACAGTTTAGATTTGAATCTCTTAGGGTAGAGCCTGGGTGTTGTGTTTTTAAAAATCTTTCCAGGTGATTCTAATGCACAGCTGGGGCTGGGGATCTCTGGTATAACTCTTTATACCTCTTTATATTGTTTATACCTCTTAATATTGTTATAACTGTTTATTTGTTTTCATTTGCTTTTTTTTCTCTGATTAATCATGACCTTGAATATCTCTTTATATACTTATTAGCACTGGGGGTTTCTTCTTTAGTAAACTGTCTATTCTCCAGCATATTTACCTGACGAGAAAGTATGTTAAAGTGATGATCAGGTACAGGATTGAAAGGGAAAAAAATCATGGGAACTGAGCTACATAACAGCATGAAAAAAACCAATCTCACTCCCAACAGCCTCACTGATAGTGGAATTAGGAAATCTATCCTAGTTTGTGAGGCTTTGGTTTCATACATGCTCTCTGGACACCCCCAACTCCTTACCTAAGTGCTGCTTTCTGAATTACTACTCGGTCCCAACAAAATTAAGGGTGGGAGTCAAAGCAAGCAAGGACCCAGGCAGAGGAATCCCTCCATACCTCTATATCCTCAGGCTCTGCTCTTTTGGCCAGTGCTCTGCCCTGGCCAAGTGGCCAGGGCCAGCAGCTGGGAGATGTGTCTTGCAACTATTCCACTGGAAGCTCTTCTGTCATCACTGGCTGGCAGTCAATGGGAGACAGTTACTATTCCGGCTCAGACATGTTACAGAGCTCTGTAAGTAGCTGCCAGGCCGGCTTTGCAGCAAAGAACTCTTGTCTGCAAGTGAGCTGGCGACGGCAAGGCTCATCTCTTCATGCGTATTTCCTACCAGCTAAGCCTGACTCTGCAAGTGAGCTGGCAACAGGCTCAGATCTTCACACGTATTTCCTTCCAACTAAGCCTGACAGCTTACCTAGCTGGGGCTCTGAATGTGCACAACATCTGAGATTGAGTCAGGAACTCGCTCAAAGATTCAGGGTGCATATTCATTATGCTGCCTCCAGGCGGTGCAAGTAAACAAGAGTCACTTCTTTGTTCTCCCCTCATCCTGGAGACTGCTGTGCTAAAGGCTTGGACTCTGTTAGCCAACAATGCCAAGAAATTGCAAGAGTCTATAATAATGTTTGAGACCTGGTCCCAAAGGCCCTAAATGACTTCAACATTTTAAACCAACACTTAAAAATTGATATACTCACAATTAACACAATATGACTCATGTAATCACATATCAATTATAGTTAATGTGAGATGTGGCTGCATTTTAATATGTTTGATAGGAGGTGGGGTGGGAACTCCAAAAGCACGAACGCCCTTGGGTAAGAAGGTCTTAAAATGGTCCTAGAAAACCTGTGAGCCCAAGAAGGGATCAAAATGACACTTAAGCACCACATTTTCTGTATCTTTGGAACTCAACTTGTCAACCTTAGAAATACTATACAACTTTAGAATACAACTTTATAACATATAATAACTTTATAATACACGTTAGAAATACTATAGAATGCATTGCTGCTTGCAAGCCAGCAGCAGATCTCATCCTTGGCTGCATATTAGAACCGCCTGAAGAGCTTTGAAAACTTCAGCTGTTGGGGTGGCACCCCACCCCAGTTACATGAGCGTCTCTGGAGGTGGTACTCAGGGAGTCCGTGCATTTTAAATTGCCAGGTGATTTCTTTTTTTTTTTTTTTTAATTATTTTTTTTCAACGTTTAATTTATTTTTGGGACAGAGAGAGACAGAGCATGAATGGGGGAGGGGCAGAGAGAGAGGGAGACACAGAATCGGAAACAGGCCCCAGGCTCTGAGCCATCAGCCCAGAGCCTGACGCGAGGCTCGAACTCACGGACCGCGAGATCGTGACCTGGCTGAAGTCGGACGCTTAACCGACTGCGCCACCCAGGCGCCCCGATTGCCAGGTGATTTCAATGAGCATGTGAGAGTGAGAACTGGTCTGGAGAGTGCCTTCACCAGTCTCTCTTCACTTAATCTGACCAAATAAGAGATGAAGGCTCTCAGGGAGACAAAGGCCAAACAGACCTTTTTAACAAAGTTAAGCTTTGTTTCAAGAGAGGAGTTATTTTTCTGAAATCTCTAAAGCAGTTTGCTGGATCTAGATACACAGCTAGAATCTTAGTTGCTGTGAATACCAGAAGCGTTAGGGCAAATTTTTAATTCTTTTAATGTTTATTTATTTTTGAGAGAGAGAGAGTGAGCAGGAGAGCGACAGAGACAGAGGGACACAGAATCTGAAGCAGGCTCCAGGCTCTGAGCTGTGGGCACAGAGGCTGAAGGGGGCTCAAACTCATGAACCATGAGATCATGACCTGAGCTGAAGTTGGATGCTTACCCAAATGAGCCACCCAGGCGCCCCAATTTTGGATACAGTGTTTTAACTCAGGATTTTTTTTTTTAAGTTTGGAAATTTACAACTCCAAATTCGCCATGGTAATTGTAAGAACATGTCAAGACTTAAGCAAACATGGGGGCGCCTGGGTGGTGCAGTCGGTTAAGCATCCGACTTCAGCCAGGTCACCATCTCGCGGTCCGTGAGTTCGAGCCTCGCGTCAGGCTCTGGGCTGATGGCTCAGAGCCTGTTTCCGACTCTGTGTCTCCCTCTCTCTCTGCCCCTCCCCCGTTCATGCTCTGTCTCTCTCTGTCCCAAAAATAAATAAAAAACGTTGAAAAAACAAATTAAAAAAAAAAGACTTAAGCAAGCATGGACCTGAAGCCACCAGTTCCACAGATTCACAGGGACTGAGAAATGCTTTTCTCAGCTTCAGAAGTCTGGCCCCTCTGTCCCCGTCTTCAATCTGCACTTTGGACTTAAGTAAAATAGAAATTTCTCACCACTGAGTCTTTTTAACAGGAGTGTGGAATGGAAGGTTGGGGGAGCGGGGGAGGAAGCAAACATTCCTCCACTGAGGCTTACATCTAAAATCACCCGCAGAAGAACAACCAAATTCATGCATCATGGTTATACTGTTTGCAGTTTTTCACCTAAATAAATACAGGTTTGAGAAAAAGGATTCTGTCCCAATTATAACTGATTTAAATAAACTATTTTGTACCACATTCATGAGTGAATTTCAGAATCTTGCATTTCAACCCCCTAAAACCAAATTCAGTAACTGTTTTCATTCCTCAAATTAATGAGTTTGTAAATCTCTTCCTTGTTCAATATTTTTTTTGAAAAAGGAAAATCAAAGTAATTCGAATCGATTGTGAATCTGCCAAGCAATTCTTGCCAGTTATGAATATCAGCCTGTTTTGTTCAGCATTTAGCTGTAGCAAGAATTTCTCCTTCATTAGTCATTTCCATTCACCAAACAAATTTAATCAAAATGAAAAGAGATAAAACTTGTCCAGACTTTTAAGAACATCTTATTTTCTGAATCAGATTTTCTCTTAAGGTTTATATCAAAAAGCTCTAATTAATGACTATTTTCTTATTTTGTGTTTAAGGCAAAAGTTAAAATTATAGAGCTTTCATACTCATAAAAAACAATTGGTGTTAAAGCCATAAAATCTTAAGTCTATAGTACATCCTCAGTAAGTACATATTTGGTTGTCTGATAGACTGTAATTTATTTCCAGCATGTTCTAAATGCAACTTATACAAAACAAATCACCCAGAGCTATTTCCAGCACACAGAGATATTTGAACACAGCACAAATAATGGGAGAATGTGATTTAAAATGAATGAATAGGCTTTGTCTCAAGTGGGCAGGTAGGTTCTAAAAGCTGGAGTTGAATTTTTGGTCTTCCTTTGGATCTGGAATTACGAACATGCTCTATTTTCTGCCTCACTGCTCTGGCTTCCTGTCCCCTAAATTGTTCTCATTCCAGTAAACTACATGGAGGAAATCTTGCTTTGTCTGAATTACCTCTTTTAACAATTTGCTGGATGAGAGCTCCAGGACAGGCTTTCAGCTGTGACCTGCTTTCGAAGGCTGATGTGCTCAGGAAGCCTGGAAGACACAAGTCCACAGTCATTCTGCTCCATGGGACACCAGGGGACCCAGGGACCCAAATCCTAGCAGTCCAAGTAGGGACACACACCGTAAGTCTGATATCCTCCTAAACATACATGAAATGTAGTTTTTGTTCCACTGGAACATTTTCTCCTTTTGTTTTCTGTGTTAATAACAACACTTCTTTTCTGCTACAGCTCAGAATTGCTTCCTGCTAAAGAGAATCAAAACTTTTTACTGGCGATTTGTTCAGTTTCTGATCACACATCCTTTGTTTTATTGCCAAGTTCTTTCTGAGATAAAATTCTGAAGTCATTTTCAGAAATCAGAGGTTATAGTTGATACTTGCTCTTATTACAATGCTTTTTTGTCATAAACTTTACACCAATCGTAGAATCATGTATTTTAAATAAGTGATTATTACACAGATATAATTCTCTGTGATTCTGACCATATACCTAACTGGTAGGTATGAATTATTTCTCTCAAAATGATGGGGTTTTGGAGTGGAGCAGGCCTGAGATGACAGCCAAGAAAGAATTCTTGAGAGGCCTTTGGTGCAAAAAGATGATTTCAGGGGCGCCTGGGTGGCTCAGTCGGCTAAGCGTTTGACTTCAGCTCAGGTCATGATCTCATGGTTCTTGGGTTCGAGCCCTGCATTGGGCTCTGTGCTGACAGCTCAGAGCCTGGAGCCTGCTTTGGATTCTGTGTCTGCCTCTCTCTCTGCCCCTCCCCTACTCATGCTCTCTCTCAAAAATAAACATTAAAAAAAAATTTTTTTTTTAAAAGGTAATTTTATTAAAGCACAGGGGCAGGACCAGCAGGCAGAAACAGCTGCACTGGGGTTGTAAAGAAAGACAGGTTATAAACTATGGAGTTGGAATAGAGACAAAAGGGAGGCTCCAAAATGACTTTCATATGCTAAAGAGGACTCAGTACAGACCTGAGGCCTTGCTATTGTCAAGCTAAGGTTGTCTTCCCCCAAGTAACGGATTAATATTAGAACAGTTGGGGGTTCCCAGAGATGTGTTATACTCTGTATTTGCCCCAAGTATTTGGCAGTGTGTTTGGCCAAGTATTTGGCCAGGTTATAAAGAAATACAATTTTGCCTGCCATCTCCTTCTTGCCTTTGTTCCTCACATCACTTTGGGGGGGGGGGGGTGAGGTTGGGGCTCCAGGAAACTGAGTCTCTAGGTTTCTGGAGATCAAGCTCTTGTTAGATATTTGTAACGTGCTGGAGACTCCGGTCCTGCAAGACTGTGATCTCCTATCAGTTAACCATTTGTTTTTCCCTTTCCTTTGTTCCTGGGCAGCCACGAGAGCCTGAGGACCATCACACATATCCCCCCAGAGATGTAGTAATAAACAAAACCAACAAAGATCCCTGACCTGCAGTTTCTGAGTGGGAGTGTGGGAGGGGTAGGGGGAGTGCTTTCTGGGTATCCTCTTGCCTTATGCTCCCTCAGCACAAATGCACTGAAAACAAGTCTGCCTCAGTTCACAATCGGCTTAGTAGTGACTGAACTATTAAAAAACTGTATGCTTTCCTGACAAGGGCGCATAAAGCAAGTGGAGAGGCCGCAAATATCCTCCCACCCCTACCCCACCGCTGGGTGGGATAGGTGTGATATTCCTTGGCCACTCCTGGCTGCCCAAGAAGAAAAGGGGGGAAACAAATGGTTAACTGATAGAGCTCATAGTCCTGCAGGACCTGAGTCTCCATCTATTTACAAATATCTTAGTAAATCACAAGAAAAAGGTGATCTTATCAATAGCCTAATCTACAGAAACCTATAGACTCTTTCCTGGAGTCCCAACATCACCCCTCCATAGTGATGTCGGAAACAAAGGCAGAAGGAAATGGCAGACAGAACTCAATTTCCCTAGAACCTGCAGCCCATTGACACATCCTTGAGGCTAGCAGAGTAAAACTTGCTATTCCAGGAACTCCCTAAATCTTAATGCTGATGCTTTGCTAGAGGGAAAACAACCTTAGCTTGACAACAGCTAGGCCTCCAGGATCCAGGGAATCTTCTTTAGCATATGGAAATCTCACTGAAAACTTCCCCTGGACTTTACCCCCTCCAACCCATAGTATATAACCAGTCTCCTCTCATGGTCCCTGGGCAGCTCGTCCTGCGGATCCTGTCCCCCTGCTTTAATAAAATCACCTTTCCGCACCAAAGACGTCTTTAAGAATTCTTTCTTGACCATCGGCTCTGGACCCCACGAACCCCACTATCACCCCAAAAACCTCATTTCCCTCTTATATTCAGTGATTGTCACAGAAAACAGGAAAAATGTGATTTAGCATTTTTTATGCCTGCTGTTTACAGTCTGTCCTCTCCC